>NW_008673114.1:38723-86983 GCF_000695815.1 Acanthisitta chloris
TTTAGGCAAGCAGGACCTTGACTGGCGAAAGAATATAGGGAACCTCTTCAAGGCTTTCCAGCTGTGTTTTCAATGATCTTTTGCTTTCGTGCTTAGCTGCAATGAAAAACTAGAGAGCATGTCTGTGAGGACATGGTTCTCATGGAGAGGAAATTGAAGAAAATCAGGACACAGGCTGCACAGAGAGCTTCCAAGCAGAGCCAGCTGAGTTACTCGTTATTGATACATGACTCAAAATGCACAATAATAATTTTGGAGGTTCATTACAGCTTGAATTTTCACATTTACATGAGCTACCAAACTCACGTTGTTATTCATCTGTCAGTCTCTTCAATTACTTAATAGCACAGAACAAATAAATTGTCTCTTTTTAGGCTACTTGGAAGATGCTTGAGAGAGAAATGCTTGATTTCCTGGAGCAGTATGTGCTAGAGAAAAGCAGGTATGTAAATGGCTTCTTTCTCTCATGAATTAATAGCAGAGGGAAGAGCTTTGGCAGCAGAATGTGAACAGTCATTGAGGTTTTATCTTTGCTCTTTGGCCACCCTTACCCTGAGGACTGCCTTATTCCACAAAAGACATTCTGGAAGATACCAGGTGTAACAGGAGTGGCAGGAGAAAGGTAGTAGGAAGGTTCTTTTCTGAGCAGAACTCCATCCTCTTGATTAATGGGTACAGAGATGATTTGTGCAGTACATTGACAGAAACAGCTGTTTGCAATGGTATTTTTAGTGACTGCATCTGCAGTTAAATTGTGATCACAATGAAAGATAAAGTGTTGATCTTTAATATGTAAAATCTTATGGAGATGGAAAAAGAAAGAATGCCTCCCATGCTGAGTTTCTGTTGTGCTTCTTTGACAGGATCACAGAGTCAATCAGGTGGGAAAAGACCTCCGAGACCATCAAGTCCAACCTATGACCTAACATCACCATGTCAACTAGACCATGGCACTAAACACCACTTCGAGTCTCTAAACATCTCCAGGAACAGTGACTCCACCACCTCCTTTGGTAGCCCTTTCCAATGTCTCTGTTTGATTCAACTGTCCCTGATTCAGCTCATCTGAATGTGAATTGCTTTCATTTTCATCCAACGTTTGCTCTACAGAGAGAAAATAATACTGGGCTGACCCATTAGTGAATGGAAACTGCTGATGCTTAACTGGTTTGAACAGTTCTACATTGCTACCAGCTGAGAATGTGTTTTGCAGAGTAGTGACTGTCAGATGATAGATAGATATTGCAGTCTAAAAGATATGAACAGGTAGGAAAACAGGCAGGCAGGCAGATGAATAGATCTGCTGCTCCTTGATTGTTTTGGATGCCAAGATTGCAAGTGTAACAGGCTGACTGATTGATTATCTTCCTCCTCAATACTTAATGGTTATAATAATAGCTGGGGTCAATCTGCCAGCAGTTGCTCATGAAAAGTAATTAATCTGGTTCATACCCTTACCCAGGGGAAAATAAATTATGTATATATCTTCCTTTGGTTGTCCTTTGCAGGCAGAATTTTCTGGCTTCTAAAGCACTCTCATTCTAGACACAGAGTGAGGGTTTCTTTATTAAGAGCAATAGAAATTTAAAGTCTGTGAAAGCTCAGAAGGAAAATGTCAATCAATTGAAGGTGAAAGCAGTTCATAAACTTGAAGATGGCTGTTCATTTCTGCATTCACATTCCTTGGTACCTAGAAGGAATCAAACTATTTTTGTGTGCCACTCATGCACTATAATCTACACATGTGGATGTACAATCATTTTCTGAAAGTACATCTTGTTTGGGCAGACCGATGTAGCTGGATTTATTTTATCTAAAAGCAAAGTATCTTTTGACCTGAATTGGTCAGGCAGTTAGACTAAATCATTGTCATAGGTCCCTTACAATGGAGAATACTCTATTCTATGCTATTCTATTCTACTCTATTCTATTTTTGGGCCTGATTCTATTCTACTCTATTCTAGTTTTGAAGCTGAATTTGTAGGTGGTCAGTGGAGACACAGACTCTGCCACATGTCAATTCCATCTACCTTAAGGTGTGAATAGCAAGTTGGACAAATTAGAGTTGGGAAGTTCTAGATTCCATTTAATCAGATTGCATTTCATTGACCATAGAGGTGGTTTACACAACCAGCTTAGGTTTCTAACTTCGGAATAGCTAATAGCAGGTAAAAGAACTTCACCTGCTTACTTCTTCTGTTTGTACTCATTTATTTTCATCACTCACTAAGTCTTCTTTTATCTCTGTGAAGACTTCCTGAACATAGTCCTGCCACCATTTCCCACAGCCTCCCCCAAGGCAATGACAAGACGTTACAATGTTGTCTAATTTGAGGATTTCAAGCTTGCCACAGCAATTAGCTGTGTAGGTTTAATTGCCATGCAGTCAGATTTATGCATTAAAATCTGTTACACACCTTTGAACAAACTCTCCCTCCACCTATGCAATAATATGCACAAAGACTCTCTTCTGCTTTTAGGCCTTCTAGCATCTAAGAGGAATAAACATTACAGGGATGCCCTACGGGGCCATGAATTTTGATTAATTCTACTGCAATTTCATACCTAACTAAACAGCTTTCCTTCATCATCTGAGCTCTGCCACCAGTGGTTGGGATGATGCTCCCCTTTACAAAGCTGCATTTTCTTTGCATAAACTTTAAAAGAAATAGTTCATAAAAGAAGCTGCTTCTTAACTTCTGCTGTTTCTGTTCTTTGGTTTCCTGTGATTCTGAAATGCTTGAAGTCTCCAGGATTTTATTTCCATTCTCTTGAGCAGACACTACAGAGAGAGACTAGACTAAAGCCTTGGCTGTGGCTTCTAATGTCCAGACAGGCATCAAAATGAAAATAAACTTTTTCTCAACTGTAACACCAAAACCATGTTGCCATGGTAGCAATAGTGCCACTGGGTAAGTGCTGCAATCAGTCTTCACAGGTCCCATTCTGCTTGGTTGGGAGTGCCTTGCTTTATCATATAGCATGGTTGGAGGTTAAAAGCATCCACTCTGTCATGCAGCAAGGGGCAGCAGTTCCAGTCAGCTATCTCAGTCTTTCCTAGGCTAGCGTTTTCAAAAATGATCAGGACACCAAGTAAAACCCAACACCTAAATTAGTGAATTATAATAATGGTAATTATACCTAAGCTTTAAGCTGGGGTCCTCTCTCCATGTGGCCACAGGTCCTGCCAGGAGCCTGCTCCAGCTTGGGCTTCCCACAGGGTCACAGCCTCCTGCTGGCATCCACCTGCTATGCCATGGGATCCTCTATGGGCTGCAGGTGGATCTCTGCTCCACTGTGGATCTCCACAGGCTGCAGAGGCACAACTGCCCCACCATGGGATGCACCACAGACTAAAGGGGAATCTCTGCTCTGTCTCATGAAGCACCTCCTCTCCCTCCTTCTTCACTGACCTTGGTGTCTGCAGAGTTGTTCTTCTCACTCCATTCTCTGGCTGAAGTTGCAGGTGACTTTTCTGCCATCTTGACTCTGTCACTTCCATCACCACTGATAGGCTCAACTTTGGACAGTGGTGGGTCCATACTGGAGTCAGGTGGCTCCACTGGACATAGGGGAAGCTTCTAGCAGCTTCTCACATAATCCACCTCTGTAATGCTGCAGTACCAAAACCTTGGTATATATCTCCAATATAACTGCATGTGAAAATTACTTGATTATGTGTCAATACAGTTCATATGTGAAATATATAGGAAAGCTGATATGGAAAAAGCTTGCCCTAAGGCAAGTTCAGTTTAGAGAATAATAGAAACCATAGAGCTTTACTCCTGAAAAAATCATAGAACAGACTGAAAGGCTTTCTTTGTTTGATTGTTTGTTTTTATGTAATATTTCATTTCATGAACACTAACCAAGCAGAACTATAGAGAAAAGAAGATAGAAAAAATCAGTTCTGAGAAACATACTGTAAATCTGTTTGATATTTTTAGTTTGCTCTCTGGAAAAATTCAGAGCATGCAGCAGCAGGGTTCTCCTCTTCAAAGCCCTAACATCGGAGAAGTGAGGGGAATAAATTAAACATTTTACCTATTGAGTGTGTCCAGAAGTGTCTTCCAAGTCTCCTGCAGAGGACCCTGAAGTAAGCAGCACAGCAAACAAGAGGGGCAATGGAACAGGCTTTGATGCTTTTCAGCAAGTTCACTTAGTTTCACCTGCTCCAGAGAAATTGCCCTGATTTTCTGTCAAATGTGTAAGATCTGTCCTTTCTGGTTTTCTTTTGTGGGCAGCTCCACTTGCCATCTTTTTACACCTTCTGTATCTGCAGCATCTCACAGAGCACCTCTACTCTTTATTCTTTTTCTCTTTGAACCTTCTCACTCATGCTACCCTATGTGTCTTATTTCTTTAGAAAGCAGTGGGATATTGAAAGGCTGAAGGGTCTGAAGCACAAATCTTATAATTATTTCTTCAGAAAGCAGTGGGATATTGAAAGGGTGAAGGGTCTGAAGCACAAATCTTATAAGGCCAAGCTGATGGAGCTGGGACTGTTTAATCTGGAGAAAAGCAGTTGTAGCACTGTCTACAACTACCTGAAAGGAGATTTGAGCCAGGTGGGGGTCGGTCTCCTCTCCCAAGTCACAAGCAATAGGACAAGCTGACATGGCCTCACAGAAAGCAGTGGGATATTGAAAGGGTGAAGGGTCTGAAGCACAAATCTTATAAGGCCAAGCTGATGGAGCTGGGACTGTTTAATCTGGAGAAAAGCAGTTGTAGCACTGTCTACAACTACCTGAAAGGAGATTTGAGCCAGGTGGGGGTCGGTCTCCTCTCCCAAGTCACAAGCAATAGGACAAGCTGACATGGCCTCAAATTGAGCCAGGGGAGGTTTAGATTGAATATTAGGAAACATTCCTTCATTGAAAGGGTTGTCAACACTGGCACAGGATGCCCAGGGAAGTGGTGGAGCCACCATTTCTTGAGGGACTTAAAAGCTCTGTAGATGTGTCACTTGGGGATATAGTTTAGTGGTGGACTTGGCAAAGCTGGGTTAAGGGTTAGGATCAATGGTCTTAGAGGACTTTTATCACCTACATGATTGTATGAAAATGATTTATCCCCCTTTCAGCTGCAATTCAGTTACAAAAAACCCACACTTACACATACATGCAGTACAGATAGAATTCAATATCCAGTCCCTGTGCCTGTAGATCACATAGGAAGTCTGTGCCATGCACCTTGGTTTGGATCAGATGAAATCCAACCATATAGAACAGTATTTCTGATCCAAGACATTTTAAACAGTTATTATTAAAGATTATCAAAGTTTAGCCATTCTAGTTTAGTTTTGCCCAAATATTGTCAAGCGAATGAGAAGAGGGAATGCATGAGTCAGATCTTTGATGGTAGTTTTTAAACTCTACACCCCTAGAAAAGGATGCACAACCTGTGTTTCTCAGCTGCCTGACCAGGCTGTCTTTTACCAGGAAGAGGTCAAGTTGCACTCTGCTTCTTAAGCTTGACCTCATTTATATTTCATACATCATCTCAAAGCTCAAACCTGAACCTTAGAGCTTACTTCATGTGATTCCTGATGCACCTGCACTGAAAACATGAAGGTGGCTTTCATTAGACCAGGATTTTTTTCCTAGAGGTTTTGGTAACTTTTACCTCAGACAGAATTTAAGTTGCTGTAAGCATCCCTTGCAGAAGAGACTAACCACTTCCCTTGGTTGGAGTCAAGGTCTGTGCTCCCTTAGCAGCATCCCTCTTGCTCCAGTGCTGCCAAAGCCAATAGCTGCTCTCCAGCTGAACATTCACAGCAAAGCAGTTTGTGACTACTCGCAGTGTTTGGTGGATTTTTTGGCTTCCCTATTGCACAAGAGGCTCTCACACTGTGTTTTCACCCAGCACATGTCAATCCCTGCAACTCCCTTGCTTACAAGGCAAACACAGAGCAGCCACAGAGGCCATGGACTCCCCTACTGCTGTTTCCTCTGCACATGTTTGTCCAGTGTGAATTCAGCTACTTGCTGTTTGTCCAATTTCACTGCTAAAAGCCTTGTTTTTATCATCAAAAAGGTTTTTCAGCACTCCAAATCTCAAAAGCCTATAAGAGGGGACATGTTTTTATGAGAATCCTTTATCAGAATATGTTCCACATTGCCTCTATCTCCTCTTGCTGATGTCACACACTGGCACAGATTGGTTACAATCTCTTTATTGAGATATTTCCAGTGGTTACAGTTCCTGGAGCTATTTTATAAGTGCTCAGGTAAACAGACATGTGGGGGAACAATAATTTGGAAGAGGTGGAGCTGTATGAATATAGAGGAAATAAAATCTCTGCAATCTCTATGTAGGGGAAAGCAGCATAGGCACTGAGCAAGGCATCTCTGGAGAAAATGTGTGTGTGCCTGTGTGCTTGTGCATCTCTGTGTGTATCTCTGTTTCCTGGAATATTGTCACACATTGCTAAAGAAAGAAAAATCCCTATTTTTGCCTTGAGCAAAAAGGAAATCAAGAGTTTGAAAATTCTCCAGAAGTCTTCTTCCCGAAATTATTCAGTAGATCAATGTTTTCAAACAGTTTCAATAGTTTCAGACTAGCCTGTTGCTTGTGATTTGCTGCCTATAATAGAAGCATAGAATCACAAAATGGTTTGGGTTAGAAGGGAACTTAAACATCATCTTATTCCAACCCTCTGCCACAGGCAGGGACACCTTCCTCTAGACCAGGTTGCTCCAAGTCCCATCCAACCTGGCCTTATGTCACAAGAAAAAGCAATATTAAGAGAATGCCTATTCCAACAGCACATAGGAAATTCTCCTTAAGGAAACTTCAAAAGTAAAGCATTCAAAATCATTAATGGAATTATATTCTACTCAAATAATCAGGTCTAATATCTGGGTCTGCATTTTATTTTTTCAGATAGATCAAAGATTTCAATGTAAATTTGAGAAACCTTCAAAATCAAAGATCTATACAAAGCATCTAATTTTCATTGAGGAAGGGGTTTTAACACACATACTGGACTCCAAAAGCAACCAAGAAATCATTAAAAGAATGTTCCAGCCAGCTGTGATGAAAATATTCTCCATTTTTATTTCTGTAACTTTTATATTTCATTGCTCAGATATGTGGCTATAAAGACAGACAAGTGGAGCTTGCATAGAAATGTAGTACATGACCAAATGCTAAGCAGTCACCTGTGAAGTGAAAAAGCAGAAAAATTAGAGGAATTTAACTTCCTGTTGTCTCAGTCTGTCATTACATGACTCACCAAATATTCCTGTCCATCACACATCAGAAGTCGAGGTACCAATGTTCTGACAGTTTTTTTGCTGGGTACAGAGGTAACAACTTCCTTCTAAAAGCATCTGAATTATTTTCAAATAGCTGATAAATGCAAGTGGCAAAAAGGAAAGTAGGGGAAAGAGGAAAAGGGAAAAAATAAAAAGAGAGAAACAAAAAGGACACAACATTTTAAATGTGAACTGTGAATTAATCCAATTAAATTATATTCTCCACCGTGTCTCTGGGAGGAAAGAAAATTACTGGTGTTCCAATAGTTGCTACTTTATTAAAAGCCACTCTATTTTTTTCCCAGAGCTTTTAAAGCAGAGACAGACTGAGATTAAAATACAACCAGTAGTTAAAAGCTACTTTCCTTTTGTTACTGAGCTACTGAGAGGGCACTCAGAAAAACAGATGCATTAAAAGCTGAGGGAGGAGGACAGGCAGCACTTGGCACCTGGTGACTTCAGTGTGTTTTGTCCTGTGCCCATGCTAATGCCAGGAATAGCAAATGCCATGTGCCTGGAAATTAGGTAACTACATGCTTAACTTAGTACTGATAAAAACTGTGATTTTCTGGGTAGTTAGGTGAGATAAATCAGGTTATGAAAAGACATTGAGTGTGTTTAGTTTGCTAATAAGCCTGCAGTTGCTCTGGGGACAAAACCCAGGCTATAACAAGGTCAGAAACCTTCTGCAACACCCAAAGCAGACAACAGGGAGAGCTGGGCTACCACTTTGCTCATCTGTGACTAACTTGGCTGCCACAAGCTCTGACTCTTGAGCACCAATGGACGCATGGCACATAGATTAGACTGTGCTCAAGGCCCTGAGATCTCCTGGGTGTGAGCCCTGAAGCATCTTGTGAGGTCCTGACACATCCTAGTGCAGGACAGCAAAAGGGCTTGCGAATGCAGGAAGTATCCTGTGGATGCCAAACAAAACTTCTGACTGGTAAAACTAGTCATGCCTGTTGAGAACCAGCTTTGATGAGTCTCCAGAGTGGTCTTGAAAACCAGTTTTCAGAGAGCCACAGAATGGTTTGGGTTGGAAGAAACCTTAAAGATCATCTAGTTCCACACCCTTGCCATGGGCAGGGACACCTTCTACTAGACCAGGTGGCTCCATGCTGCATCCTGCCTGGCCTTGAACACTTCTGGGGATGGGGCAGCCACAGCTTCTCTGGGCTACTTGTTCCAGTGGCTCACTACCCTCACAGGGAAGAATTTCTTCCTAACATCTCATCTAACCCTGCCCTCTGCCTTTCTCCCTTTTCCTGTCAGTCCATGCCTTGGTACAGTGTCAGCACAGTGAGAGCAGGCAGTGGTCACCACTTTCTGCCACATGGAGGAGAGCATCATGGAAGGAATCATCTGCCAAAGCCTCAGTACATCTACAGCTGATCTAGGTGGGATTTCTTTGTAAGGCATGGAGAGCCACCAAAGGGACTCTGCAGTGCAATTCATCTCATTTTAATACCGAGTGTCTAAAATGGATTGGATAAATCACATCTCAAAATTATCTATTTTTCTATATTTACTATGTAGGAAGCCTGGGTTGCCTTGACCCCTTAGACTGCCAAATAGTGTCAGACCAATCCCATCTCTTTGTACCTTACTAAATGGTGAAATGGTAAAAGTTTTATTCTCCTATTAAAAAATTGAGGCACATATTTCTTCAACAGGAAAAAAAGAAAAGGTGGCCAAGAATAGGGAACCCCATGATATATTTCTGAAGTAGATAAGTAGGGTATTTTGATTTTTAATGGTAATAATTTTCTGTATTTCCTACTTAAAAATACTAGCACAAATTACTCATTAATAAAAATGAAAGAAAACCCTGGCTTTGGAATAATGCAATCCATGTTCCAGAGAGAGAATTGAGCATGTGTGCAGCATTAAACATGTGAGTAGGCCATGCTGGTTCCCACAGCTGCTGTGGTCTCTTGCCCAAAGATGCAACAACCCTTCAGAAACATTACAGAGACTATAAAACCAGTAAAAAAAATATGTTAATTTTAAGTAAAATGTTGACATTTCCAAAATATTCCATCTAGCCCTGGGTATGAAATTGGCAGTCAGTTGTTGTTTCCGATACCTTAACTCTTGTAGCCCTTTATTTATCAGGAGGAAAGTGCAAAAGCTATTTTCAGTCAGAACTGGAATGTTATTTTTGAATCCCCTGCATAAAATATGACAGCTCTGTAGTTTGTGATGGTGGCATGTGGAAAGTATTACCATTATCATTCATCTAGTCAGAAAATTTTCCTTCCTTCCTTCCTTCCTTCTTCCTTCCTTCCTTCCTTCCTTCCTTCCTTCCTTCCTTCCTTCCTTCCTTCCTTCCCTATCCACACAGTATTCCAGGTGGGGTGGGGTGAGAGCAGAGTAGATGTATTCACTACTGTCACAACTAATTAATCACACCCACAAACCACTTTCCTACAACTGAGCAGCCAAACAGCTGTGGCACTAAGTTCAGGTCAGCTGTTAATTCTTTTTTTTTAAATTTCTTGTTTTCTTGGCATCTCAGGTGGATTCAAAGCTTGAATTAAGCTCTGTACAACCAGACCAATCCTACTGCCTGTGCCAGAGGTGCAAGCTTTTGTTGAAGTCAAAGTTGCTGCATGATGGGATGTAGCCTAAGGGAGCCCTGCTTCTGGCATGGGTTGTTTTTACTCAGCCACCAGCTCTGAGGCATTGATTTATCCATCCAAATTATTTAGACTTTGCTTTGTCAGCTTTACCATCTGCATGTTTCTCCATCATCTGTCCTAACTGAAGGGAATAGCCCCACATAAAACCAGCTCCACATAAGAGCAGTCACTTCCACCAGCAGTGCAAGGAGTCTGTAGGCTGCTATGAAAAGTCATTATGAACATGAGTGGTCTCCAGGGTGGCTGGAAAAGTGATGCTTATGCCACTTGGATATCAGTCAACAGTGGCCTTGAGAACAGTTCACAGACTGCTCTACAGTTATGTTGGGTGGTCCAGGAGCCTGATGACTATACCTAGGGATGAGTATGAGCTTCAGCCATGCCTGAATTCACACTTGCAATCTCACAAGGCCTGACAGTTTGGCCTCAAGGGCACTTTGGGCTCAATCTGAAAGGGATGTCCAATGTAAATACATGGCAATACTTTGCAGAGAGACCTCTAGTTGCTTTTATGATCACAGAATCATAGACTCTAGATTGGAAAAGAGTCCACCCCAGGCAAGGAGCAAGGGAAAGAAAGATGTCATGTCCTGGCTGGACATGGATAGCAGAGTCCCTTGGTCCTGTATGGAATGCTGAGTGTCTCAGTGGACAGGTGGTGAAATACATTGAATGGAACATCTTAATTGCTGTTTGTCAAGGGAATCCGCCAAAAGTAAAATGTGCTTTCAGCGGGATGGGATGTGAGAAGGTCCTGGCTGCCATCTAGTGGAGTCGGGATGTTTCTTTAGTCTAAAATAAATAAATAAATAGTATATATGGGAATAACGGAGAGCTAATTTCTAACCCGTAGATTAAATAGCCTCCTTGAGAAATAATAAAGAAAAAAATAATGTGGCCTGGTCACCAATGAAACTGGGGACGGAACCACACTGTAATCACAGGAAATAACTGGGGAAGTATTTGAAACTAGCAGTGAGGAGAAAGACTTGGGAGTGACAGTGGACAAGAAACTCACCATGAGCTGCAGTGTGAGCTCAGCCCAGAAAGACAATTGAATCCGGGGCTACATCAAAAGGAGTGTGACTAGCAGAGATCTCATGAGACTCCACATGGAATACTGTGTGCAGTTCTGGTGCCCTCAACATAAGAAGGACATGAAACTGTTGGAGCAAGCCCAGAGGAGGCCACAAAGTTGGTAAGAGGAGTGGAGCATCTCCCCTATGAAGACAGGCTGAGGAAGATGGGGGTTGTTCAGCCTGGAGAAGAGAAGACTGTGTGGAGACCTCAGAGCAACTGTTCAATATCTGAAGGGGCTACAGGGGAGCCAGAGAGGGACTCTGTGTTAGGAACTGCAATGATAGGACAAGAGGCAATGGATTCAAACTGAAGGAGGGGAAGTTTAGGTTGGATGTGAGAAAACAGTTTTTCACTATAAGGGTGGTGAGACACTGGCACAGGTTGCCCAGGGAAGTAGTGGATGCCCCAACCTTGGCAGTGTTGAAAGCCAGGTTGGATGAAGCCTTGAGCAACCTGCCTTAGTGAGGAGGTGTCCCTGCCCATGGCAGGGTGGGTTGGAGCTAGCTGATCTTTAAGGTCCATTCCAACCTCTAAAATTCTATGATTCTATGAT
Organism: Acanthisitta chloris; assembly: GCF_000695815.1. Taxonomy (NCBI): domain Eukaryota; kingdom Metazoa; phylum Chordata; class Aves; order Passeriformes; family Acanthisittidae; genus Acanthisitta; species Acanthisitta chloris. The sequence goes on from NW_008673114.1 coordinate 50,261, forward strand.
TCTCCTTAAGAGATTCCACCTTGTCTCTGTAGACCCCGCTGGATCTGAAAGCACAGTTAATACAGTATAAACAGAATATCATGTGTTTTTTCTCATCAAGCTGATTTGGACTTAGTGCTCTGTTTTGCACACTGTTATCTGTTCAGTAAGGATAAGGAGAACATGCTTAACATTGATACACTTGATGAGGATTAGGTGTCTTCCCTAGTTTCTGTTATCATTTCAGATCATCAGAAATTAATGCTATTACAAAACAAATGTTTTTGCAATTTCTTCTGTGCTGGTATCAGCACTCATGCAGGCATAGTCCATTGGCTCAAGAGGGTTTATCTGGCTGGAAACAGATCTGAATTATTAAAATAAAGCATGTGCTTGGGCAGAGGAGAGGAGGCACTACCTCATCCTCTCATCATTTCCTAAGCTTCATTCAGCTACAAGAGCTAGAGGTAAATCCCATTCCCAGTTTAGTGGTGTGGGTTTAGCTCTTTGTCCTGATCATGGGGAACCATAGAATCCCAGAATGGTTCAGGTTGGAATGGATCTTCAAGATCATCGTGTTCCAAACCCCTTGCCATGGGCAGGGACACCTTCCACTAGAGCAGCTCTGCACATGTCCAACTATGGCATAGAGAAAATGGTTTTCCAAGTGAAGCAACTGCAGTATGAGAAATAAAGAAACACAGATTCATTGCAGCCATTTTATTTAAAAAAATATTAAAGATTTATTGAATATGTTCCTGTCACTTTAAGGAAAGTATTTATTGTCCACTTTGACACAGCAGTTTCATTCAATCACAAAGTAATGATAGGAAAATCCTATCGCTCCATGAAATTACAAATAATTCTTTACCATTCTTTTTCCATATTGTTAAATTTTAAAATATATTAAAAATTGATAGCATTTCAACCAAAATACAGTAGAAATAAACATTCCAGTCATTTAATTTATGTCATGAAATATGAACATGATGTATTTTTATTTGCAACTAAACAACATTATGTTCTGCAAGCACAAAAATCATGAAATATTCATAGAAACTGCAATTCTGTTTTTAAGCTCTCTAGTTATAGGATTTTCATAGTCTGTTGTAAAATCATTTCACTAACCAAAAACCTCCCCATCATTCTGATACATTTGGCAGTAGGCAGAATGTGAGTAAAAGCCTTGTTCTGTAGGGCTAATTACATGACTTGCACCTTAAGGATACCATATTAATATCTTTATTTAATAATATGAGAGCACAATTCAAGCCAGACAGTGATGGTGTAGATGTAATTGTCTTGCTTGCAATCAAAGCTGAGGTGGATTATGTGTGTCTGATTTCAGTTTCAATTTCTAGACCTTTCCCTCATCAGCAGGGATTATAATTAAAATATGTGCCAGACTTGCTCCCAATCCATTATAGACAGTGACATCTCCCTTTTCCTACAAACAGGCAACATAGAAGAGCTGGGATTTTACATGAAAGAATTTAAGGTACAAATTGATTCAGATAAGAAACTTTGCCAGTAGAGTTTTATTAGAATAATCAATCTAAAACTCACTAAACACTCTGGGCCACTTTTAATATTGTTATGTTTTCTCTTCTCTCCAGTGTCCTGCTATAAGGTCAATGTCATTATCACTGTAGGACATCCCTTGGTAGTGATACTAAGTGTTTATTGTGTTAGAGCTTGACTCATAATTCAAGTAAAGCAAAACACTGAGAAGCTGAGATTATTTCATGATGTAAAACAATAATAGTGACCTTATCTGATGTTAAAGACAGTAGAACCACAAGAGTTTATTGCTAGTCATTATGTGATGCACTTTTTAATTTTGTTAATCTGAAATATATACTGGTAGTAAGAGATACTTTGCCTTTGCTATTGATTGCCACTGAAGTAATTAACAGTTATAATGTGTGTGGGAGCATGTAAGGCACTAAGCTAGATGGAAAAAATCAGTATAAAAGGGTGATTGACTGACCGAAGGAAGATAAAATATTGAGGACAAAACTAGTGGACAAAAGCCTGACAGAAAATGCTAATTGAATATGTAATGTAAAAGAAACTAATCAGATACTCCCACAAATAAGTGGGATATTTCTATTAAAATTATTTGGAAGATGTTGCTTATTTTTAGGCATCTGGCAGATGTCTTTGATGGTAGGAGGAGAAAAATTAATCACTATCATACAATCAGCTACGATACAACATGAAAGCTGAGGCCAAGTCACAGGTTGCATCTCAGTTGGTAGAACCCTGACAGTAACACCTAAAACTGAATTTTTTTCCCCTTTTGCAGTCTGCAGTGAGATCAGCTAAAGCCCTCATGCCTGGCAGCTCCAGTTTACTTCTCTCTTCACTCATTGCACTGTAAACTCTGTAGCAATTCACACACCGTGGGAGTGATTCTCTGTCTACAGGTTGGTCAGTTTTTCATTGCTCTGGCTCTACTCCAAGCGAAAGTAAATCACACTTAGCCAAATTTATTCTTGAAAGCTTAAGGACTTTCTGCTACTCACACTTTTCATACTTGTTCTATCAAATGTTGCATGTGGCAGACAAAATCTTGCAGAAAAGCAATCTTGTAAGTGTGCCCATGCTCCTAAACTAGTGTTAAGATCAGTAAAAAAATTCTAAATTTGATGCAATTCCCTTCCTGAAAAAAAAATGCTTAAGCTTTTAAATTCTACTAGATATTTCATATTTCAGATAGAATTTGCTAAAAATGTAATGTAATGCTAATATTTATGCCATGCCTTGTCACAACTGTTATTCATATTCTAATTAAATACTTACAGTCATGTCTTATGATTTTAAACACTTTTGTTTCCAGTTTCAGCTGTCCCACAGGAGAATACCCCCTGTATAGTAGCTATTTATTTCAGGAAGGGATGAAATTATCTCTGAAGATTCCTATCTCTGTTCATGCTGGAAAAAGCTGAGATGACTAGAAAAGGACAGAGTGTGTAATAGCCCTATTTAGGTACCAAAGGATGCCACAGGTAGTATAATGCAGCCAAATAATGGTGTCTATTATATATGATACAGAGCTAATGAAAACTATTTGGAGAGACCACTGATATTCTTGATGCAGAGGGATTTGGGGCCAATCCCTTAATGCAGGCTTCTGTAAAGGCAGAGAATAAGAGCCTTGAGAAGTCCCTGTATTCATGTGCCTTCAGATCTATTACTAACCTGTCCATTTAATGTCAGAGTCATCATGGAAACACCATTTCAGAATTGTAGGACTTAATTACAAGGCAGAAAATCCATTTGATACAGTCAAGACTTACAAGAGCCTTAATATGACACTTTATATCACTGCTTGAGACATGCAAATCAGAAAAGGCCATCACACAGTCAGAAATCAGCCAGACAATGGTTGGTCTGTTCAGAGGAAGAAAGAATTTTATTTGGGTTTTATCACTTTTTCTTTTATCTTCCACTAATGGAGCATGATGATCTTCAGAGTAAATTTGCCAATTTTCATAGTTAATTATACACTAACAGAAATGCAGCAGCTGTAGGAAATTTTCTATCTAAGCATGTATGGGTAGAAATGGATGAAATTTAAATGTCTTTCCTGAGTTATTACTCTGGGCTCCCTTCTAGCTGGTAGAGACCATGATCTTTTGGAGGCTGAAAAGCATTCATCTCCAGGAAAGAAGACTAATTGAGAGAACAGAACCTTAAGCTGCACCAGGGGAGGTTTAGGTTAGACATCAGGAAGAAGTTTTCCACAGAAAGGATGATTAGACACTGGAATGGACTGTCCAGGGATGTGATGGAGTCGCCGTCTCTGGAGGTGTTTAAGAAGAGACTGGATGTGGCATTTAGTGCCATGCTTCCATCCAGCTTACCTTGAATCCTTCTGGATAAAGGAAGGAGAACATTAAAAACAGTAGCTTGGGCCCCACATTGTAATTTGTTTTCTGAGGAGGCACTGCAGAAATGGAAATAAACACTTTCCTCCCAGTGCTCCCTCAGACTCCTCTCCCACATCTTATTGCAGCCATTGCTGTAATTTTCACAGGTAGAACAATAGCAAGGAGAAAAAACATTTTTTTCTTAATTGAAAGAGGAAGACACCTCCTTGGCACTCAGCTTTTGCATAAAAACTAGGTGACATAACATTCTGCTTGTAGCCAGGTAATTACAGATATCTTGAAGAAGTGGAATGTTATGCCATCTAGTATTTTATGTAAAAGGAAAAAAGGAAGCCAAGTCCACTTTTCTCCATTACCATTTCTGTTTAATCTGATTTGGCACTTCACTGAAATATTCAGAAGAGCACAATAAAAGCATATCAGTGTAATGGCCCTCACTGTTTGGTACAGTTGAGCTTTCTTCACTCCTTTCCAAGCCCTGTTATTCCCATCAAAGAGGTTAATCAATACATTCATCTGCAGGTTATGACAACCATTGGGGAAAAAATCCAAACCCAAACCAAACCAAACCCAGCAAGTACAAACACTGAGAATACAAGTTTATTTTCAAGCTTCTGATTATTTTGCAACACTGTAGAGCGAAAACAGTCACACATGATAAAATACTTAGCAATACTCCTTATGGTCTTCTAGACCATCTCCTGAGGGTCTCGTTATCTTTCTGTGCAAAAGTTTGCTTTTCTTTTTAACTTACTTGCCTTAACTTATTTCTTCCTTAATGATTATCATATGATGTTTTGACCTTCCCAAAGCCTCCACTTTCTGCTACTTAGCTGGCAGAAATTTTCTAACCTGTAGCTACTGAAATAACCTCAGAACATGTGAGTGCTTTGTGTTTTATTGTGAACTTTGAACCTTTTTGCTACTAAAGAGAAAACATAAATATATAACATAAGAGGACACTTTTAGTCATTGTGTTGCAGTTTAGCAAGAATTTTAGTTTCTTATTTGCATGCCTACTGAATCAAAACAAGGAGCTTGAACAAGCTGCATGCGGGTTGAATTCCAGTTTCCAGAGCTGGTCATCTATGGTGTCACTGAAGGGTATTACTGATGTCAATTCTCTAGGCACTTTATGTCACATAGTTCATCAGTGAAAGAAGAGAACCAGAATAGGTGATATTTGTGTTTGTTATGATGCAGAGTGTACCAATGAGAGGGTTATTTTGTGTTTAGAAGGCCAGCCAGTGTTTAATTTGCCACTGCAATGCTTTTCCTGCAAAAGCTGCACAAGTAGAACCTCCTCCAATTAGCTCAGTATAAACTACAATTGTGACATTTTGTAAACTTTGGGTTGTTTATTGTTTGCATTTTTTCATGATCAAACTTCTACTGCAATTACTCCAGATCCTGAAGCCATCTTTAGCACACAGATGTGGTCATTTTTACTCCAGAACTAGATGGCACAGTCCATCTCCTCCTCCTCCACACTGGCATAAGTCCATATCTCTTACCATGCCACCTCCGGCCAATTTCCGTTTGCACCTCAAAAACAAGGGAGAATGTTATTTTGTGGTCAAATACTGCTTGGAAGTAGAGCAGTAGTAAAGAAGAAAGAAATAGTAGATGGAGAATAATAAGGTTTAGACATCTTGGTTCACATTAGTTCTCTTTCTAGCTGACACAGAAAAGCAGGATCCTCTAGCAAATGTTTCATCTGGCCTGTCTCTACACTGATGAAAATATCTAGGACGGTTAGCTCAGTTGGCCTCTCATGCTGAAAAGGGTAAATGAGCCCCACTCTTCCTTTCAAGAAGTAAGGACATAAATTTTATGTGGTGATAGAACAAGGGGGTATGGCTTCAAACTGAAAGAAAGTAGATTTAGATTGCCTATTACGAAGAAATTCTTTACTCAGAGGGTGGTAAGGCACTGGCACAGGCTGCCCAGAGAAATTGTGAGTGTCCCATCCATGGAAGTGTTCAAGGCCAGGTTGGATGGGACTTGGAGCAACCTGGTCTAGTGGAAGGTGTCCTGCTCATTGCAGGGGAGTTGGAACTAGATAATCTTTATGTTCCCTTCCAATGCAAACCATTCTATGAGTCTATGTGAGGCCACCCAGATCTGTGTTCCTACTTAATGACTATGGGCCCAACATTCAAATTTAATTCTTTTTGCTGTAACACTAGTAAATAAATTTGAAAAGTCCCACTTCCTTTCAACTTATCTGGTTTCAATTTCTACCTTGTGTTCCTCAGTCCACCTTCCTCTGCTGATCTGAAAGGTCTATCAGTACTATGCTTGCCATCTCTAACTCTAGCAGAGTAAAACATTTTCTCAATCACTATTTTATCAATATTTTTTATATCTTCTCCCTTTTTTCTTAATATTCCTTTGAAAATTTATTCTACTAATTGTCTAACCAATGTTGCCTACACAATAAAACACATTCACTCCACATAGACTGCTCTTCCTAGGTTGCTAAGGGATGTTGTCTTGTTTCCATCTGCTTCTAGAAAAGTGTAATCTGCAGCATGTTTCTTAATTAGCATTCACCAATTTGTGGCTGAGAAATAATACTGCTTTGCTATTTAAGATGGAGATGGGAAAGCCAGCAGCAATCAGGAGACATTTGCTTTCTGTTGTTGACAGATGTGTATATCATGTGTTGTCATGTTCACAGAAACAGAGAGTGAGTCCAGACCACCCACTAAAGCCTTCTGTCACATCTGACTCTTGTTAGAAATGTGCCTTCCCAGATGTTTAATAGGAAGAAAATTTCTATATTGAAGTGCTGTGTGTCTGGAATGTCAAACTGAATGTAAAACTGTGGTCTGTTGTTAGAAGAGATTAGGATTATTAATAGACTAGTGACAGGGCTGTTATCAGAACACAAGCATCATTAGAGCAGTCAATAATTCATAGCCATAAACACAACCAAAAGGCTAAGAAGTGTTAATGTATTTGAAAAAGTTTGATTTAATATTTCAGAAATTTCTGGCAAAATTGAGAAAGTCTGGACCCTGGCACACACAGATGATTAAATAACATTTGAAAGCTTAATCAGGCCTAGACTTTATACTTGGAAAATGAAGATTTAGTCAATACAGTCCAGGGAGCCTAGAGTGATTAGAGGCAGGATTCATCACCTAAACACACCTTTGACACTACAGAGGATGCCCTTTTTGTGTGGTGGGGAGGGCAGGTATGTATGAAACAGGACTCTCCCCTTTTAGAAGCTGCAGGTAGAATCCAGCAGAATTTTAAGTGTAGTCTGAAACTGAATTCCATTTGTATTGTAAAAGAGCAATCTCAGCTACACTGGAGTCAGAGAAGAAAGGAAAATTCCAGGGTTTCAACATATTCTGAAATATGGATTATAAACTCTTATGTTTCCTACATAATTCATTTAAGATGCACCCTTATCACAACATCTAGACTATGTAAATGGACCTGTATACTAAGATAAATGGAATTATTCCTGTCCCATCGACAGTAAAATTCTAACTTCTATAATCTAAATGGAAAATCAGATTTATCAATATGAAGAAATACTAAGAAGAATCATGGGCATATTAAAAACACTAAAAGAAAATATTTCACTATTGGGAAAACAGCATAAATTTAAATTTTTCCAATTTCATCATAGACCTTTTGTAAATAGACATCTCTCTGCATCACTGCAGCAGCTTTCACTTTCAGGTCAGAGCCTAGCAGGGATTTTCCAAACCTTGCTGCAGGACAAAAACGTGCAGAAAGGATAAAAATTACTTGATAGAATAGCAAAGTAGCAAAAGTTCATTTCTCCACTAGATGGCTTCATCCCCATGAAGATAATTGAAATGAAATTCATCATCATCGATTCCCATGTTAACAGACAATCCTAAGAAACTAAAAGATTTGATTATCTGCTTGTATGAAACTGATTGTTGGCTATATATTTACCAGTGAAAACAGTATTGTAGAAGATATAGTTTCCTTACCTCTTGGTTCAGGAAACAGTAGAGAACTGCTACAATAAACCCCTGAAAAAGACCAGGGAAAAAATAGTTCTGAGTGTTAACCCAGTTTGAAAAAGTCACTTGCATTCTCTGACTTCATGATGGTGCTCTGTATGTGAACTAACGAGTATCACTATAGGTGGGAGGATTGCTATAAATCACAAAATTCTTTATGTATCTCCAAGAAAGTTGAACAGCAGATAAACACCTAGTTAGTGGCATTTCAGCACAGCCAGTAATGTGCTATGAATTCACAAGAACAGATGACATAGTAATTGAAGTTCTCTCATGTTATGCTTACAAAATGTGGTCCATCCTACAGTCCAACACACTGTGAGCTAATGCTTCACACACTATAAATCAATAAGGAAACATAGACTTCATAAGGAGATTGATGGGTGGACCTCATACAGCTTTCCAGTCTACTTCTGTGTCTTTGCAGTGTATCAGATGAGATCAAACTCTGGCCTATTGAATATATTGAAGATTCTGAATTGAGATAAATCCAGGGCAATCCTAGGAGGTCAAAGAAGCTAGATGAACCAAAATGAGCTTAACACCTCACCCCTTTATTTAGTTAACTTATTCTGTACATTGTTAATTAACCCAGTGAAGGTCAGCTCTAAGTACAGAGGGTTGGAATTAAGGTGGACAGGACTGACATAATGGATAGAATCCTCAATAGGACTAAACCTCCACAACTGCTGGATTTTTGTTGGTGCTTACTGACAAACGATCCCGTGCAACCATTCAGGGGGTGATACACTCCCTTGAGAAGTTTGGTGGGATTCCCAAAGCTGCTTCTTGTATACTCTGAGGTGCAGCACAGGGAAAGGGAGGGAAACAAAGGATAGTTGGATGCTGCCTGGCTCATAACTCAGGTAGCAAAACCACCTGGAACGTATGTCAGAACAGCCCCAGGAGCTGTTCTAGGTAGCACCAAGCTCCTCAAGCTGTCCATGCCCTGTGAGCCAATTCAGAGCTGTTTGGTACATCCCAAAGTCACCAAACATTTAGCTTATGCAGAAGGGAAACTGATATATCATTCCTCAGGGCAGAGGTTTGTATGGGGCTGGTAGATGCACCAGGCACTGTTCAATGGGTATATGTTTGATTGTCAACGTAATATTTGATAAATACAGCTTCAATGGACACTACCTACAGCCCCTGGACACTACCTTCAGGATCCAATGATTTTTGTGCAATACCAGTTGTCATGTGGGCACTAGAATAAATCAGAAAATCTGCTAATAAAGAACTGAAACCTCTGTGGTGATTTTACCTGGAAAGATCCAATGCAGAGCTCTAAGTAGAGCCGAAATCCCAGGCTGGTGTATTCCGGAAGGAAGTTGAAGACAATATAATGGGTTCCAAATAATGGAATTAGAAGTAGAGTTGACCTTGAGAGACGTCTAGCACAGGACATGAGAAGAAGTAAGGTAATATTATTTCTCTGAATGTCACAGCAATGAACAGAAGTAAAAAATAAATACATGCAACAAGAGAAACTACTATACAAACTCCCTTTATAGTTCTCATACAGGAAAAGGCATCTATAGAAGGTAATTTAACCTGCCCTAAGTCAGAGATCTAATGCAGATTCAAGTAATGGTTTTCTAGTCTCCCCACTGATTTCAATTGGAAGGTAAACATCTGAACTCATCTGAATGCATCATGTTAGCCAATATTTGAGTATCATCCTTTGCCTAGTTTCCTTTGACAGCTAAACTAAGCCTGTCTATGACACTGAACAAGTGCTTCTCTGTTTAGGAATGATGATATAAGTTTTTATTATTGAAACATTGATTTTAAAAAAATATTCCATACACTACCTGTACTGAGAGGAGTTATTGAAGTTGATTTGTCTAGGGTCTAGTTTTTTCAGCAAAATTCTGATGATGTTGATAAATAGGACGAAATTGACCTGTTCACAATATTTGTGGAGGGGGAAACAAAGGAAAAGAAAAGGTTAATTTCCAATGTTTAACTTTGCAATGAAAATCTGAGGGTTTTGGTTGTTTTGTTTTGTTTTGTTTTACTTTAGTTACTATTTAATTTGTGCCATTTCAATGAGAGCAGTGCAAGATTACTAATGCTATTTCTGCTGACAACATTGAAGCATCTAAATAGGTTGCATTCCTTCTTAAATAAATAGCTGAAAAGTTAAAGTTTGAAAATTTGACTTTGTTAAGAACACAATTTTCATCAAAAGCTTGAATGATTCTTTGTTATTTTTGTAGCTCATATCAGCTGGAATCTCTTTTGAGATGTCTATTACATTAAATTCTGGCTGATCTCTTCAGATATTATTTGTAGAATTTATCTGACTAAATGTCTCTACAATGAGATATCTCCATCTGATCTGATCACCCTGTTCTGCCTTTGCAGTCAGTGGAGAGTCAGCCAGTACAGACAACAGAGCCTCAGGTGGAGTTGGGGATGAGTTATCTCCTCCCAAGGTAAACATTTAATATAAGTCACATGAATCACGTGCCAAAAGTGCATATTTCTCTTTGTTGACTTGGAAAGAGTCTCTGAGGAGCATTAGCTCAGCTCCAAAGCTGGCTAGGGTCAAGTCTAACTTTCAAATCAAATTTTCTACAACTGCAATTTTGCACATCTTTATTCAAAGTCTGTAAAGCTGCTCAGTTTTCCACTATCAGAGAGATTTTTGTGTGTCCATACACCCCAGCTTTTCTTTAGGAGACACTGAATGCTTAATTTTGCCTAAGAATGTCCTCACTTTACCAGAAAGTCCAATCTCATTTTATCCATTAGTGATGCCTTATATACATTCCTGCAGAAAAATCACCACTGGAATCCGTTGACTTCAGATGTGGATGTCAGATGAGCTCTAGTAGGGGGGAAATAGTGGAGGTAGAAAGGAATGCAGTATTTTATTGAAACATGGCAAGCTATGACCAGAATTCGACTTGACATTCCTCATTTGTTTTGTTTGTGTATATTTTTAAGTTCCTTTCCAACCCAAACCATTCCATGATTCTATATGACACATTTTTATGCATCTGTCCTCCAATTAATCTTTTGATAGCTAACCTTAAGGTTATCTATAGCTGCTTTCTCAAACACTGTTTGGGTTTAATGTGGGAGTAATCATATATGATAATCATTTAAAACCCATCAGTTTATTCAATAAATGTCAGGCTCAAGAGCTATTATCACTGTTATCATCTATGAACAGAAACCTATTGACCTTGAAAGTTTATATTAAAATTTATGGCTGATTCTGAACTCTTAGGCTAAAAACGTGTTTCCAGATATTATAAGGATAGTTTAGATACTCGCTATTAATTTCAACTAAACTCACAATTCTGTGGAACTTTCAATTTGTTAAAATGATATTTGCTTTGGGGTTGGTCTCTGACTCTTTAGTTAGCATTATATGTAGGCAAGTTTACAACATAAGTTCTACCATTCCTCTTCCTTATTTCAAACAATATTTCAGTGAACAGTAAGACTTTAACAGGTTCTTTTTTCCTTCTAATTAATACTGGCAAAGTCAGATTGCCTACCCCCACAGAAATTATAATAGGTCCTTTTATTAGCCACCAGTAAGGAGAGCCTTGATTTATATCCCAGCACCTGCAAAAGCAAAAGTAAGTTTAGAAAAAGACATGTAATGTCATGTAATCTCTGCAATCAATTAAAAATATAATCCAAGAATATAGAATAAAGTAGGAAATAATGACTTACGCTGTGTCTTCAAAGTAGAATTTTGTCAATATCCATATAAGGGTGAAAAGGGTTGGAAAACCTGTCAGACATTTAAACAAATATTGAGGTTGTCTAGTTTCATTAATTAATCCAAATCTTGTCCACAGACAAGATAACTCTGCTGTGATGATACAGATCGTTCATTTTTAGAGCTGGAATTACCCTTTGTAATCTGTTCATGTAACAGGAATTGTTTTGAACCAGGATAAGCCTAAACAGAACTCTGCTGATTCCCAGGATGGAATGAAGCAAGTTATGTCATTGACTGGTGATCATGCATCACTGTGAAGGTATAAAATGGCAAAGAAGCTACTTTCTATGTGATATAGTTCTATCCCAGAGGACTGAACTTGCAACCTCTTAATAAGATGAACACAACTCAACTGAGTTCTCTCACCTGAAGTTAGCACTTGCATGCAGATAGCATATTAAAGCCTGGATTTATGTAATAAAGGTGCTTTTTGCATGACAAAATATTGGCAAATTGCATTTGTAAAATCTTATGACAGTAATATTAGCACTTTACAAAAACCAAAACATGATGCCCGCTGTCTTAAACCTTCCTAAAAAGGCCCTTGAATTCTCCCTAAAACACCAAAAGTGATTCAGTTAGTTGAGTTGCCAGGCCTACCTTAATGTTTTGTGGAAACATGCATGGATTGCCTCCCTCAACCAACTGAAAAATTCCCCTGGGCATGTGAATTCACCTGCCACATAGGAGCTCTCTGCTTTTTCCTTTACACAGCAACTTTGTGTGGGCAGACACCTAGTTTCTGATTTCTCAGCCACCACAAAGTTCTGAATGATTAGATTTATTGCAGACTACAACAGAAAAGAGCAGGGTTGTTACTGTTTCATGCCTGCCCTGTTATTTAGTGGATAGAGCTTCTTTATTCATACAACTTCCCAATGTAAAAGATGAACTACAGCAATATCAAGACTACAAAAATTCCAGCTAAGACTGCAAATGGACCCATTCTCAGACTGAGTAGCTACATTCTGCATGACTAGGAGCAAGGCACAACTAACTTTTGTGTCTGTGATAGTTCCTTAAAGGTGAAGGTTAAGACTGGAGTTCTCCCAGTGGGTTCCCAAATGTACTTAATTTTCCACTCATTTCACAGAGACTTTAATGCCATACCTAAAAAACCAAACTTGATTGTTCCTCACTAGTAAGCATGTAAAAATAAAATCAAACAATACCCAAATTAGGCACTTTAGTTATTCAGATTAGATTCCATATCCAGTATTTTTAATAGGATGGATCATAGAATCATGGAATCATAGAATGGTTAGGCTTGGAAGGGACCTTAAAGATCATCTATTTCCAGCCCCATGCCATGGATGGAAACATCTTCCACTAGACCAGGTTGCTTCAAGCCCCATCCAACCTGGCCTGGAACACTTCCATGGAAGGGACATCCACAAATTCTCTGGGCAATCTGTGCCAGTGATTCACTACCCTTATAGTAAAGACCTTCTTTGTTGTCCCAGGACCTTTTGAGAAATCCCTCTCCAGCCTTCTTGTAAGCCCCTTTAGGTGCTGGTGCTCTAAGGTGTCCCCAAAGCTTTCTCTTCTTCAGGCTGAACAGCCTTGTTTAACATATTGGATCATTAATTTCATGTAAAAGTCATACTTACCCCAACCAAAGAGAACAAGCCACCAAAAGTATCTTCTTCCATGAGAAAGTGATGAAAGCAGTAGACAGTTTAGGTAAAGAGCCTCTACCAGCAGCCACATGAAATTGGTCATCATGAAGTAGTGACAAAACACAACTGAGATCTTGCATTCAGTCTAGGGAACAGCAAAGTCATAGCTTAGGCATTGCTTGTGGATACATGTTTGATTTGCAGATGTAGCAGACATCTGTAATTCTGGCTGAAATCTACCAAGAACAAGATCTCACTATCACACGATGTTTAAAGTGAGAGCTTCAAATGCAAAATGGCTTTCTGAGTACTAAGACTTTAACCATTATGCTACCTTGGAATCTCCACTGTGTTTTGCTTTATATCTCTGTGTTAGAAATATAACTTGGGCTCCCAAGCATGTGATTTCTTTCACAAATGCACTGCTTTCAGAGTACCTTCAGTGTCAAATGCTCATAACCCTTAGACAAATGTCCAAGGACACATTTTTCTCCTTATGCTCAACTGTAAATTTTGTGTGGCCATGAGCAATGCAGAAGACTCATCCCATAAACCTCTGTTTTAAAGCCATTGCCATGTTGCCAAGATTTGTGGCTGAATGAAAGCTGATTCGATTGCCTAGTACCTTGTGTGTTTTGTGGTTTACAAATCAGAGCTTCCAGCCAGAGCAAAAAATCCAGCATTCCCAGACAAAACATCTTTTAAAGGTTGTGTTATGAGGTACTCAGAGGTCTTCAGTTTTAGCCTTCAGGTTATAAAAACATAACAGTGTAATGATGCTACTTTTTTTTTGCTGTTTCAAAGTCTATATTTGATTTAGAATACTACAAGATCATGAATTGATGCTTCCAGAACGTAGAAGGGCATAAGGTACACATTTATAGATGCAAAACATACTGAATAAAATAATTAAATACTTTCCATTTCCAGGTTAGAAGGAGAAAACCAGTAAGTAGTAAAAAGGAAGCATGGAAAGAGAAACCATATATAAATGGTATGCAAAAACATCAAGTACTGCAGTATCCTGCTTTTCATGTGCTTACCGTAGAGAAGCTGCAATGGTCAATGCCTTCCTCTTGGAAAAGGACAGCATCCTTAATGAAAATGGCAATAGCTTTTAAGATAAATGTAAAAAAGAGCTGTACATGGATATAATTCCTGGGACAGCGAAGTCTCCTGGAAAAAAAGAAGACAGGAGTCCTTCTGAGGTAATTAATTGACTTGTGTCAGCAGCAATTAAAATAAGCAATAAGCCCTTGTTTCATCCTAGGTGCTGTCAGACACATATGGGGAAAACACTTTCATTCACTCAGCTCTCAGGCAGAGATAGAAAACTTCCTCATGTGTAGCAATTCACCCACAGTCTATATCTTAATCTCCTTCCTAGTTAGATGGAGGCCTGGGGATGTTTCTGGCCTGTCATATTTAAGGAATCTCAGTATTATTTTGTGGTCAGGGCACCTGAGCCAGGCTTTTGGCTGGCATTATTTTGGAGCCATTTGAGGAGTCATCTCCATTGATACAATTCTGACAGTGGCTAAACCACTCCCAAGACCAAGCAGGTAGGGATATACTAGACTAACTAAAAAGTTTACACAATGAACAGGGTAACACTTGCTTAGAAATATTTTCTATATCCTATGCCATGGGTGAGTTAAATTCCAGCAAACCCCTGTGGGTATCCAGAATTAAAGAATACTCCCTTATTTTGTCAGTTACTCTTATGACTTAAATGAACACAGGCAAGAGCTTTAAAACAATTTGACACATATATTAAAACTCTCAGTAAAATGAGCTTAACAGCATTTAAATGCATTTAAATATGCTTTTAAATACAGTTTTCTGGAGGAAATATACAGCTTCAACATTATGTTTTCACTTGGAGATGAAAATTTTAGTTAATAAGCAAAGAGTTCCATTAAAAGCTGAATTCCATCCAGATTCAGTAATCTGAGGGTCACCTAATCTTAAAGTTCACCTGGAGTGTGCAAAATTTTATTACTGACCTCAAACGTCAACCCCATTGTTAACTATGACTTTCCTCTCCCTATTGCTACGTCTCTTTATGTCCATTGTTTTTTTCCTTCCCCTCAACTTGCGCTGGTTTGTTTTCCTGAGGTCAGAGTGGATGTCAATAAACATATCTGTTGGCTTCCAGACATGAACTAGGAACCAACAGAGGTCAAGAAACTTTCCCCAGAGAACCTTCATTCTCTGGAGAATAATAATAAAACCCCAACCATTTTTTTTTTTTGTCTTGCAGACAAGAAATAATCAAAGATTAATTAAATAAAGCCTACATGGCAGCACATATTAAATCTACATTAAATGATAAAACAAACAAGCAGTTTTACTCTAGATACTCTAAATTCTACCTGAAAATATCTAATTGATGGATAATTCAATAAGAGAGAAATCTTACCAAACATAGTCAGATTCTGAGACTAACTTTAAAACATGTCTTTAGCTGTAATTTTTTTTCAATAGTAATATATGCAATTCCATAGGAACATTGATTGAGAATTAAGTTCTTTATGTATGTTCTTCTTATTAAGATAAAATTCCCTCAAGCCATAAAAGGCAAACATACATAGTTTAAAAAAAATTATCCTCATTCCAGCTAAAGCAAGTAAATTTATCTACTGATTATTCAGGATCAAAGTGAGTTTTGCCAATAGACAGCCAAGGTTTATCTCCCAGATCTAATTCTTCTCACACCTGTCTCTCTCTCATCACTTTTCATTTCCAGCTTCAATTAATATTATTAAACCAATATGGCTGGATATTTAAATTTTTATTTATCTGGATTTCTATCTATATTACTTGGTTGTGCCTAATGTTGTTTTCTATAGTGCAAGACACTAAAAAGCATTAAAAGAATCGAAGTTAGAGAACACTTTACCTGAATGCAATAAGAACTGTCACAGCAATAATGAGTGAAGTGATGGACACGCTGTATCCTACAGTGTAGATGATCTTTATAGTAGAAAAGTAGGATTGCTATAAAAGAATAGAATTATTTGTTGCATAACTTGCAGGGAAATGTCAGCTTTTTAACTGATTCTGATGGGTTTGCCTTGTTTGGTGCTTCCAATTTGTGCACCTCTGACTGCTGTTTTGTTCCCCTGCTCTTAATCCCACAGCAAAATTCAACTCAAATACCTTATTATGTGTATTTTTTAAACTCCCTTTGCGTATCTATGTGGTTACAGTCAAATCTGATACTGAAACATGTATTGATCAGGATGGTTTGAAGCTCATTCATAAACCTATAAAAACCCAAGCCAGTCTTCCATGAAGGCATAATTAAAACTCATGCATTTTTATAAATACTGCATTTTATATCATATTTTCCCCACAGCAGTAACAGGACAATCCTGAGGGCAGTTGGCTGCATGATGAATACAGATCTCTGTCAGCCTTTCCTACTCTCTGCTTCCTTATTTCCATTTTTGCTATTTATCCTTTCTTTCCATTTTTATTGTGTTGTGGTTGATTGGTGTTTTCTGGGGTTGTTTTTTTTTTCTGGTTTTCTTGATGCCAAACTCAACTTTTGCTCAGAATGTCAATCAAAATCCATTTCAAGTGGCACCTCTATCAGACATGTTCTTTGAGTGAGGATAAATTGACTTCAGCTATCACCCATGAATGCAGAAAATAGAATGAACAAACTCTAGGCTGCAAATCTTTCCCTTCACTCTAACATGGTTTGTCTCTTGGGTCCCATTTCAATGCTTTTGTACCTAAAATCTACACAGCTATGCAGTGCATTGCTACAGTTCACTGTGGGGAAGAGGAGATACTTACTTTGGGCCTTCAGGTATTATAATGCTGACATTGGGTAATGTATCATATGTTTTAGATGCTTAAAAATTAGCTGCCTAAGTATGAGTCTGTAGTAAAACAAGGAGCGTTGGCCACAGGACTGAACTCTTGAATCATTAACAATCCTGTTTCTTCTCATTCTGGTTTTTTTTCTACTTAATGAAGGGAAACAAAAACCCTCAGAAGACAATTCAACTCATTGGAAGATGAGACCTTATCAGTTTCTGTCAGCAAGATAAAGGATCTATCCCTACATCTGCCTTAGCCAGTGCAAGTCGTAGAATCCTTGACAGATTTTGCTTGGAAAGGACATTAAAAACCATCTATATCCAACCCCCTGGTTTAGTAGAGCTAAACCTTTGGTGCTGAGGACCCTAAATCCATGTCTGCATATTTCTGACTATCCATAGTTCAATCCCATGGGCTAAACTTTTATTACTGGTTAGAGCACACTAGGTGCATCCTGCATTTGTCTTCCAGTTTACTTTTATCCATAAGAAGACAGGTTATCCCTTGTGAGAACACTCCTCAGTGTAAATGCAGTAACTGGGAATAGCCAAGAGATATTCCTGAAAAGCAGCCACCTGATCTAACCAAGGTTCTGATATAGATCCACTGTGATTAGTGATTGGCTTTTACTTATGACATAATTTTTTGAGACTGTTGAAGCTGCATGATGTGGAAACCAGGCACAGTGCCCTTTTCTGTCTGGTGGATGAACTGTGAATTGTATGCAATTACCCATGTACCTGACTATGCATATTTCCAGCCAGAGCTCAGAGAAATCCCTTGGAGCTACAAGGCTAGCCAGCAAGTCTGGAAGGCACCACTCCATTAGAAACATCAAAGCTGTGCTAGGCTGATTTTAGTTGGCAACTTCCACTTACAAATAAGAGAAGAAAAACACAAAAAATAATCAAATCCTTAAGTGAATAAACTTACAACTGAGGAGTTTACCTTGGGGTAAAATCAAAAAATCATCAAAAAATGGTTTGGTTTGGAAGGGACCTTAAAGATCCTCTGCTTCTAAAACCTCTGCCATGGTCAGGGACACCTACCACTAGGCCAGGTTACTGCAAGCCCCATCCAACCTGGCCTTGAACACTTCCAGGGATGGAGCAGCCACAGCTTCTCTGGGCAACCTGTGCCAGTGTCTCACCACTCTCACAGTGTAGAATTTCTTCCTAATACCTAACACAAATCTACCCTGACTGAAGATTGTTTTTACCCCACCAATGTAAAGAAGCAATAAAACAAGGAAAGGCAGAGAAGAGTTGCATTTCAGTGTGTTGATTTATGCAGAGCAGCAAGTACTTTGGCTTAGAGGCTGGAAAGTTAAATTTATAGTAGTCAGCACAAAAAGTTATGGGAAGACAAGCAAAATCTCCCCATGATGATATAAGCTATGTTTTTATCCTTAATAATTAGGAGTCAAGCACTCTATTTTCCCTGTAATTATAATCTCTAAATATCAATTGTGCAAATCTGGTTGAAGAAATATGTCAAATTCTAATCTGCATTACAGAAATGTACATTTTGAAACTTTTTTTTGTTGAATTACATATTTTATGCAGGATGAGAAACCTAAACCCCCTCTTTTCCTCAGCACATCTGCTGTACTGATGATGTGATGCTACAAATTCATCTTGCTGACTGATATTATTGATATGTCTTAATACATATTTTATGAACATTTTGTGATACATCCCTGGTGGTTACGTCTGGGAGCAAGTTCAACAGAACTGCATGATTGTAGGGAATTTGCAGATGACTTTATTTTTATTACACTCTTACACCTGAATAGTAAAAAATCCTTGGTAATCCTCTGAAATAAGTGACTAGAGTAAAATTTGAGTTGGTCCCATACGTGGAAAGACATTTCAGCTTCAGCTGAGTTTCTCTGAATTGCAGTTGTCTTCAGGAATAGAAAGGAATCTCATAACATCAGCATGCTACTCACATGTATTTATTTAACTGAACTTACTTCTTCAAGTGGAATTTCATCTTCTACTGGACAAGCAATATGGTAAGGAGGGAATGGGTCAGACCAGCCTTTCTTTGTGCAGTTCCTTTTTACTATCCCAGCTGAAACAGAAGCATTTGCTTTTTTCCAGTGAAGCACCACATAATATAGAAAATAAAAACCAGAAGACCTTTTGCTGGTAAACAGATTATACCAGGAGGAGAAGATCCCCTCCACTAGCATCTCAGAACTGGTAGGACATTTTGTGTGTACTTTCAGGCTGATGGACACAAAGCTTTATGCTTTAGATTAACGATGGGAAAAAGTGAGAGAACCACGGTGACAGGGGCAGAGGTGGGAAGGAGTAAGGAAGGAATTGTATCAGAGACCAGGAGGTCAATTGGAGAAGACTGGGAAGCACTGCTCCATCAGACTTGTGCTTTGTACAGCACTCACCCTTCTAATATATCCCTTCTCATTCCCACCTATCTTGGGGCTTGCTCTCTCCTTGCAGACCAGAGGCTGGGATAAGCAGCTCTTTCTACAAGGATAGCACATTTCCATAAAAGGATTTATGAGTCAGATGAAGGCTAAGTCTGAGAATCCAAGGGCAGGAAATGAATATGCACAGATCAAAGGGATTTTCCTTATCCCTCCTTTATAACTAGCATGTGTTGGGTGAGGCAGAGGTTGGGCTTTGCAGTTTCTTTTTCTTGTTGAACTGCCAAATCCAGGTCTTTCCTGGAAGATGGTTTCTTCCTTGTGAGCTTGCATTTTGTTCCTAGCCATATTCACCCAGAGAGTAAGCAGTCACAAAGGCATTAGTTTGTAGTTCTGCATTTGACCAAACACATGTGCTGCTTCAAGGACTAAATTCTGCTTTGTATCCCTACCATTGGTCTTAAAGAACAACCCTGTTATTCATTCCTCTGACTTTCATTTCATCCTGCACTAATCAGAGCATGAATCTCAGAAAGCTCCATGCCTAAGTTTTGACCTAGACAAAATCCCTATGAGCTTTGTAGAAAACACACACAACAAGCTGATCCCAAAGCCCATGGAAACCAATGGAACCATTCTATTTCAGTGGGGTTTGGCTCAGGGTCTCATCACAGACTGTAGAATTCATATCCAGTTCTGGATAATACTTAAAATATGAGAAATGCTGGTCACTTGGATCTACTCAGATCTTTGAAGTAATGCTCTAATGCAACTATAGAGAAGAACCTACAATGTTCTGTCTTCACCTCCACGTTTTAGAAGCACTCTTACTGGACATCAAAGAGAAGAATACGAGTACAGCCATGATAGTACATCACCTGGTTCCTTCATGAAGTGAAATAGGATGTTTGGGCATGATAAGGCAAGAGTCTCTCCTGCATCTGCCTCTGGCCAGCACAGTAATTTGTCCCAAGTTCTCTTGCAGCCTCAGGCAGAAAGTGAAATATATTTTTAAGCATAATTACAATTGAGCAAAATAAAAACCCAAACCTTTTTAAACTTTGCCACTCCACCATTTACACATCTTATAAAAATAGTGTAGCCACAATTTTTATTCTATAATGAGAAATAAACACCCCCAGAGGACTATTTAATCTGCTTTAGTTAGACTCCTGTGTTAGACTGAGGTGGGTTCTCAGAAATAATAAAATAAATGAAAATGAATTGTGGAAATGGGAGGAAGAGTGATGCTGGAAGCAAGACCAGATTACAGTACTTGTTAAGGGGTTACTCTGCTTTTAAAGACCAAGGTGTTTTCATACCTTCAGATAGTAAGCATAGAATCATAGAACCATAAAATGGTTTGGGTTGAAAGGGACCTTAAAATTAAAAAGAAAAGAGCTGACAAGACAACAGGTGTGTGGGACACTATGTAGAACACTCAAACATGCACACTGGCAGCCTGCCTGTGTCTTGACTCTGGTAGTGGCTCACTTTTCTTTCCTTCTCTTCATCCCTCACACCTGGATACCTGCTGATGTTGCATTTACATGCTCTTGGGGGTCCTCCAGGCATTCAGCCTCCTTTTTCTTCAGCTCTGTCATAAAATCACACTCTGGGTGGACATTTCCAGCAACCTACAGGGAGAAGAGTTTCAAGTGATTAGTAAGAAGGGGTCAGGTAGGAGCTCATCACACATTAAGTCCAGACCTACTTTTGCAGTTAACAAGGCTGTTTGGAGGACATAGAACACTAGCTTACGGTTTAGCATTCAAAGTGTGCCCATCTCTGCACAAATTGCAATGCTTTCAGCAGATCATAGAATCATTACAGTTGGAAGAGACCTATAAGATCATTGAATCCAATCATTAACCCAGAACTGCCAAGTCCACCAAACCATGTCCTCACAGATCACATCTACATGTGGATGAAGCTGAGTTCTGTCAAAGCCAGGTGGGTGAGCTGTGCTACACCAGAGGAAACCATGAGGCAGCACAGCTGTTGGATGATGGTAGCTACAGCTCTGTAGTGGAAAGTTTCTGATTCCTCTGACTACATTCATAATCAAAGGCCTCTTTGCTACAGCCTGGGTTTGAGTGCAGGGCTCATTTGCACCCTAGCTTTAGCTAGCCCCAGTTAAATCTGGCCCCAGAAAGATGTGCTGCAGTTGGTCAGGCTCCTTTTCTTAACAGCGAGGGGCTCAGCACTGCAGGAAATGCTGCAGAGCCTGCCTGTGCATAGACATGCCCCTGCCAATCTCCAAAGAAACATCATCTTGAAACCAAATACAATTCCTGCAAAATTGTCTTCTGAAAGAGCTCTTCACTCCAAAAGGAATGAATATGTTCTCTCCCTGCCATCTGCCTTTCTTTACATAGGGTTGGAGGCAAAACTCCTTTCTTTGGAAAAAAACTTACGCAGCAAAGCATTTGCCGCTTTGGTGTGCTGGTGTAAAAGAAAACCCAAACAAACAACTGGCACCAAGTATTTTAACAGCAGGAACCATTTAGTTGCTTTAGTCTTATTTAGACTTGTGCTTATATGGATACCACAAGAGAATTTCCAGAGAACCTTGGCCACCAAAGGGCAAAGTTTGCTGCAGGTTATTACACACCACGACTGCTCAGGATGTACCCACTGTTCAGAACTACACACATCTATGTTTCACAAAGAAAGGAATATTTGCCTTGTCCAACCATAGCCATTATCCCCAGTCTCAGAAGACCAGCTGCTATCAGAGACACTCTGACTTAGCTCTATGCCCTGGCCACGGGTGCTGGTGTGCTTTACATGTGTGAATATAGATATAAAAACACAGAGACAGATACAACAGAAAACAAACTCAGGATGAGACTTGCATGATGAACAGGTGGCTGGCATATGGCTCAGTTTTATTTCACCCAGAGAAGATTAATATTCAGGGAATCTGGAAAACAAATATCTAGCTTTCAGTTCATTCTGAGGGCAGATTGTATCCATTGCAATAAGCTGATGTTTCCCCTCCATGTTAAGGTCCATATCTCCATGTTGGTCTGCAAAGCATTTGAATTGCATATTGACTAACAACTTGAGGCTTTCAGGCTGCTGGAGAATTCCAGACTAATTGCACAGCCTTTGTTTTTCTAGGCTTTGGATCCTGGTAGTTGCAAATGTCATATATCCACATGTATGCCCTTCAAGATCATCTGCTTCCCATTTACTGCACTTTTAGGAGGATGTGGTTTCCTGCCAAGCTGGCTGGCAGCAGTGTCATGGATCAGTTTAAGGCAGCAATGAAAAGGAGAGCCCCTTCTCAAGGCTGAATGAAATTTAGTGTATGTGACAGGAGGGTAAATGTGAATGGAGGCAGCAGAGACCAGACATTGCCTTAGCCACAGGAGGTGGAGATGTGATGTGTGGGATGTCTCGGTGATGTCAACCTGATCAGTATAAACAGGGAGCCTAGGGAGCTCTTCAACTCTCCTTCACTAAGAAATGCAATGGTAGGCAAGATGGCAGAAAATTGTCATTTGGCATGAAAATCTTTCCTCATTTGATACCTCTTTTTTTTGCCAACATATATTCTTTCCCACCTTGTACTCACTCTGGACAATGAAAGTCATCTATGCTGGAAAGCTTGCTACCCATGATGTATGATATCTATTGCAAGAAGTAGCTTTATTAGTCAGTAGAAAAAAACAGCCAAATCATTTACTGAAAATCTATTTTACAATGTTCTCTTGGTTTGGTGAACTGTGCCCAGAAAAACCTCAGTAGGCAGGAAATGTACCCATTTGCAAGGTCCTAAATTATTTCTTCTGGCAAAAAAAATTACTTGAGTGTGCCCATGAAAACTCTCTTTCCTCGCTGAAATGTTCATGGCAAGAGCAAAGCTTGTTTGGCTTATTCACTAGCCCAGGAAACCTTGTTTGTTCCTTTTTCTTTCTAAGTCTCCAGACTCGTGAGAACACTTTACCACAAATATCTCAAATAAAAAGGTGAGGCTGATTAAGTACCAGGTATTTAAATTATTGCCTCTTCCTTCAAGAAGACCTGACCCTAAGAGATGCTCGCACAGTTTATATGCAAGTAGGCACTAACACAGCTTGAAGAGACACTGACTGCAAGACCTGCTATGACAGAAATTCAGGTAAAATATAGAGACTTATTCCACCCCTGGGCTGTGTTCTAGACATATTTATCCCCCAGAACATTTGATTACCTCTGGCAGACCTGCAGTTTGTGAAGCTGAGGGTCAGTTCCTTAAGCATTTGAAACCTCTCCAAAATTTGAGTTCAGCTCTTCCAGGGCAAGTATATGGTCAAGTTACACTACCAACAAACACAGATGGCTGTTTTTTTCACCATTTTATACTCAAACAGGAGTTGCTTACATATCTTCTGTTATAATAAAACACGTAACACATGCTAGGAGATTTTTATTATATACTGACGCATAGACTTAGTTTTGATCAGTGCATAATCATGTGATAAACAACCCAACTTTATAGAAGAAAGTGCTGTTTCTCTTGGGTGAATGGGACATGTTCTTACAGAGACCCTTAGTCATGTTTTAAATACTAGCACTGGTACCTGATATTCTACTTAGGAGCAATCATACTTATCTACAGGGAATGGAAGTTTGTCACACAGATGATACATAGGAAACTGTAGCTTCATATCAGTAAAAAGTCCTTTCAGTCATTTCATGGTGGTTCATTTTTCAATCCATGAAAAACCAAGCTGCTCTGCCTGTGCTACAATCCCTCAAGAAACATTCATTCAGAGAATAGATTCCCAGGAAACAGGAAAGGATATAACAGAATGATCATAAAAATGTAATTACTCTCAGAAGCAAAGAAAATATTCTTTTCCCACTTTTCATGGACCTTTCCTGATAACTGTGTAATTCTGAGTGCTGGTTTTCTAATCAGTATCCAAAGCAGAATATAAGCAAGATCTCTGGGCTTTTAAATAGTTTGGATATTTCTAATTCTGCCCTAAACATTGCTGCTGCTTTGATTCATTTGTTGCATGAAGGATCTCAGCTGCTCACATAGTAAATAACATTAATGTTACCACCAAGACAGATGAAATTGTAACTAATAAGACTGCACAATCTGAAATTTCAGAAAATTCTATCAAAACTCAGATGGTCTACTGTAACAGCCCTCCTCCAATTTCTTCTATTTTGTCACTGTATTTTAAAGCCTACACACACAAAAATAGAAGGTTCTGCCAATCTTGTTGTTTCTCTATAGTGAGTGTGTGATAAGAAAGCAGTGAAATGAATTGATACATAGATCCTACAATGTGTGTCCCTTCTGCTGCTGTTCACACTTTTCCTAGCATCTTGCCTTATTTAACTGGAACCCAAAGCAAATAAAGAGACTAATGAGATAAAAGGGGGGGAAAAAAGCAAAAAGCAAAAAAGCTGTATCTAACCATCTGTTCCAAGAAGAAAATGAACAATTATTGAAACACAGCAAAGTAAAAGCTTTTTATTCATGCAATTACTTACAAGCACTGCCAGACTCAGGGTTTGCAGAACACAGTGATATAAAGCACAAGAGTTCATGTTCCAAAGCAAGAGTCAGACTTCACTTCTTTAGCCTTTCTTAACATCTTCCACTGGCTTTTTAACTTCTCTTTCTCCTCTCAGTTGCTGATTTGAAGCATTTATCTTTTTGCACAGAAGTGACGTAACAGGACAGCTAAGTGGAAAATAAATATTAACAATTGACATCACTGTATACTTCCTCACAAGGGGAAGTGGAGGGGCAGCACTGATCTCTTCTCTCTGACAGTCAGTGACAGGACCCAAGGGAATGGCCTGAAGTTGTGCCAGGAGAGGTGTAGGTTATCTATTAGAAAAAAGTTCTTCCCCCAGGGCAGTGTCACAACATCAAGCCTGACAGAGCTCAAGGAGTGTTTGTACAATGTTCTCAGGCACATGATGTGATTCTTGGGGTGTCCTGTGCAGGATAAGGAGTTGGACTAGATGATCCTCAAGAGTCCCTTCCAACTCTGAATATTCTGTGATTCTGTGAATTGTCTAAGTCATATTTAAGCTTTCCAAGTTTTTGATTTGTTGCCTGCTCAGAGATTGGACTGGATTAATTGAGTGATTAATCCCAAGATTATGGGAACCCTGTGCCTCCTGGAAAAAAAACCTGTTTCTTTCTTTTATCCAAAATGATTTGAGGAGGGATGGACAGCTCTGAATGTTGCTAATCCTGTGTTAAAACAACATGCCTGGTATAAGGGAGACCCTCTCCCAACAGCTAATTTAATGTCAATTTATTCTAATGAAACACATTTCATAATGTAGCTCCAGTGTATCTGTGTGTGAGTGTGTTTTTATGGAGTGTAATAACCATATCCTTAAAAAATGGATCAAAATCTACTCACAGGCATGGGAACACAAATTCTGCTGGGAATCTCTTGGACATTGATTTGAAGACAAAATTCACAAGTCATCTATAGAACAGCTGAGGGAGCTGGAGTTGTTTAGCCTGGAGAAAAGGAGGATCAGGGGGGACCATATTGCTCTCTACAACTACCTGAAAGGAGGTTGTAGCAAGGTGGAGGCCAATCTCTTCTCCCACACAATTAGTGACAAGACAAGAAGAAATGGCCTTGAGCTGCACCAGGGGAGGTTCAGGCTGGACATCAGGAAGAATTCCTTCACTGAAGGGTTTGTCAAACATTGGAAAAATGGAGTCAGCATCCCTGAAGGTGTTCAAGAAATGACTGGACATGACACTTAGTGCTATGGTCTAGTTGACATGGTAGTGTTTGGACAAAGGTTGGACTCGATGATCTTGGATGTCATTTTCAACCTTAATGATTCTCTTATTCTCTGATTCTCACTCAGAGCTATATGTCTAAAGTCTAGCTGTTGGAAGGTGAGCTGTACTCCAAGCATGCTGGGAGTATATCAAAGCTTGTCTGTTGATTCATACTATCTTGAAGGATATTGTTGAAGATGTTAACAATGCAAGATCAGAGGCACGAGATATGAAATACCTTTCAAATATAGTTCCTTTCTGTTCTGATACCATACCATTTTTCAAAATCAATTCTTAACCCCAGATCCCATCTTCCCACAGTGCTCCATCCTACAACCCTGTTTTCACCTCTGACGCTGTTCTTTGTCCTTCTTCCCTACTCATCTTTCTGTATTTATTTCAAATGACTTCTTAGTGTTTATCTAAACAGGTTGGGACAGGGAATGCTGAGACCATGGAAAGAAGACTCTTGGCTCCTAGAGTCACCACATCTATGAGGAAGAAAAGTATTATATATGCAGGGCTTGACTACATTTGGAAATATCTGTGAGGATGAAGCTTTCAGAGCTTGGCTGTAGGTTGAATCTGTGAGGGAGCTGAGTTTATGCAATGCAAGAAGGTGTCCTTGAAAGGCTGAAGCTGGCAAGCTTTCCTTTCAGTGTATGCTTAAGGTTTTATTTCATTTTTCCCCAAGCCTTATACCTTGACTAAATTCTGCAAGCTTTCAAAAGCATGTCTAAAACAAAATTAGAGCTGTGTTCCTGTCACATTTAATCATCTCATTCCAGATGATGAAGCTCTAGACCTTGTAAATGAACACTTATAAGTGTTTTTATCATGGGCAAATTTTCATATTTTTCCTAACTTCATTTCAGGAGCTACAGAATCTCAAGAAGAAAAAGATTTCCCTGCAGAGATGTAACATGGAAAAATTTCAGACAATAATGCTAAATCTACATTTTTAGCTTGTATAATTATGAAAAAAACCTGGTAAGAGAATTTAAACCTAGAGAGTCTTAATTCACCATGACACATGCCTTCAAAATAATGCCTGGCAATAGCATTTGGTACTTACCAGTGTTTTACTGATTACCTACTATTACCATTTCAGGAGGGAGACAACATGAACAGAATTGGTTTTCTTGAGCCTGGAGAAGAGAAGATTTCAGGGTGACCTAATTGCAGTCTTTCAGTACCTGAAGGGAGCCTACAAGAATGCTTGAGAGAAACTTTCTACAAGAGCATGTAGTGACAGGGCAAAGGGGAATCATAGAATCATAGAATTTTAGGAGTTGAAATGTACCTTACAGATCATCTAGTCCCAACCCCACCTAAAGGTTAATAGCCTTTAGACAGTTCCAAAAGTGTTCTACTTACCAGTACAGCCTTTTCAATCAGGGTTTGAAAAACAATCATACCCAGACCCATTTCAGAGGAGCAACACCTCTCATTTCAAGGGGATCCACTTTTTTGATCCACATATTAGAAAAACATGTTGCCTATGAGTAAGCTTTTGGTGTTCACATAAGAATTTTCCATTGCAGCCACAACATCTGAACCATTCTGTGTGTTTATTCAGTGCTGTTGAAGGCATGCCTATAAAACCACAGAAGACACTGCTTGCCACTTTTCAAAGTAGCAGAGAACATAGGGAAAGCCCAATGCAAGGTATTTCAAAAGCTTTTCATTTTTCAGGGACACTGGGCATTGGAATAAAGGGGACTTATGCTGAAATCCACCACACAGGATCCGTAGATCATTTTGGAAAACCTGGCTTTTCTGTATTTCCAGCCTTATTATTGCCAATCTGCACCACAGACATTCCATTAAACTGAGTTCCTTCCTACTGTCACTGCAAATTTCCAGCTGTTTGTGGTTAAGGAGAAAGACATGTCTAGAAGAAAATAATGGACTTCTGGGTCTTTTTTATTCCATTAAAATGACTTCTTTTTCATGTAACAAAATAAACCTTTCTCAATAACTAACAGAACTTTGAGCTGCATAATTTCACCATAAAAGCACATCTGAAGGGCCAGTTTTCTACAGACACAAAGTTCTCACTTCCTAACAGTTCTATCCCAATTTTTCAGTCTTGTATACCATCACCTCTCAAGTCTACTCCCACACTTTTCCTGAGCAGAGGCAAGCACTGAGTAGATCACTAATTGCTACATATTCTCTCCACTCATCACTTCCATTATCAATGCACTTCCTATTCCATGCAGTTCCTCTGCCAAGTTCTTTCTAGTGGTGGCAGTTTGCCTTTAGGACAGCAGAGCTGCAGAAAAGAGATTAAATGTGCTGCAAGAGATGTTTTTTCTCCCCATGAGCTCTCCAATAATAATAATAACAACCATGTCGCTGTTGTTACACAAAACCAGGTGAGAATAAATTTTTTCTTCCATCAACATGCATGGCTGGACACTGACATGTAGAAGACAAGGTCCCTGGGATGGTGTTAGGGCTTAATTTCACCAATAGAATGAAATATTGACCAGCACAAAATATTCCAAAATTTATGAAGAGTATTTTCAAAGCAATTAATATTATCTAGGGGGCCTACAAAAAGGCTGGGGAGGGACCTTTTACAAGGGCATGGAGTGATAGGACAAGGAGTGGTCTTAGCTGAAGGAGTGCAGATTTCAGTTAGATATTAGAGATAAATTCTTTGCTGTGAGGGTGGTGAGGCACTGGCACAGGGTGCCCAGAGAGGTTCTGGATGTCCCATTCCTGGAATTGTTCAGGGCCAGGTTGGATGTTGCTCTGAGCAACCTGGTCTAGTGGAAGGTGTCCCTGTCCATGGCAGGGGAGATTTGTACAAGATGATCTTTAAGGTCCCTTCCAGTCTAAACCAATTCATGATTCCATGACTTTAGTTTTCTTATAATGATGGGAACCTGGAGGAAACCTTAATACTATAAACTAATATTTCACATTTTACCTAAAAAGTACAGCTAACAACTTATTTCATCATCCCAGGGATCCTCCAAATTTAAAACAGTGGGAGTTAAACAGTCAGAGTTTCAGAGGTGACATGTTACAGCTTCATATTTCCCAAAGATCATGCCCAGAAAAAGGTATCAAAATTCAGCATTGAGAAAAAGACTACAGTCTGGCATCTTGTACTTAATTTACTAATCCATACAGCAGAGTCCAAAGTGAAAATGGAGCCAGCACTGCTTCTGTGGGCTACCAAGGTCAAACCCATAGACACAGACTGTCATGACAAAGTCCATCTACAGTGGAATAAAGGGAAATGCAAGTTTTTACCATTGTCTAACAGTATCTTATTGCCATGACAATTCTTTAAAACTATTGAAATTCAGAGGAAAGGTGTGGGAGGGGTGGAGGGGAGGAAGACTTGGTCTAAGTAGTTTAACCACAGCTCCAAGAATAGGCAATTTTGTTGTGCAGACGTGACAGATGAATGTTTGGTTTCTGAGGAAAAAGGGAATGTTTGAAACGGAAACAATTCAGAACTGAAAGAAGTTTAATAAATGAGGAATTGAATTATCATTTTTAAGATGAAGAAATATGCATTCAAATTTATGTAGTAGAATTAACTTTTCTTTGCAGTGTAAGAGGGTGATCATTTTTCTCTCACCATGTATGAAATGAGCAGATGGATTTTAACTGAAGCTGTTAAAATATGGTGCAAAATGTAGAGCGTTGACTCTTGATCATGTTAAATTAACTTATGTCTGTTTAAGCACTTGTATACTGGGGGATTGTACCAGTGTGCTTGACTGATCTTGTTTCCACTGGGATAAATTTCCTACCTTGGCAGGAAGGCTATGGCACAGTTACTTGACCACACAGTGCTAGCAGCTAGAGCACTTCTTTCCTTTCCCCTTTCGGCTTCTTTTGGGCTGCTTACTCCCTGCCAGAGCTATTTGTGGGCATTGCAGGGAACTGGAGCAGGGAGCTGATCCAGACTGGAAATAAACCATTTTTCCCCTCAGGAGAATCAGATCCCCAGTGCACCTCACTGTGCCTCATAAGGCAGTCCCTTCTCCCTACCCCACAGGTAGAGGAGTGGGGCCAGTTTTAGGAGAGGGCAGGTGCTACTGAGACAAACCTGAAACCAAATCTCGTGTCTTCCATCAGGAGATGTTTTCAGACATGCATTATTTGAGTGCTGAATTTAACACTACTCTTGGGGGGAGCAGGAAAATCTAAATGTTTTGGATGCAGAAAGAGGTAAACAAACTCATGCACATGATCTAGAAAGGGTATTGGACTGGATGATCTTCAGAGGTCCCTTCCAAACCCAATCATTCTGGGATTCTGTGCTCTGTGTGAATGATCAAAGTAGTCTGGTTAGATTTTTTTTTTTTAATGGCATCCTTTTACTGAAAAACTATAGATTGAAGTGGATTCTTGTGTACACTTATTGTGTACACTTAGCCTTTGGAATGGTGAAGGTTTAATCAGTGATATGTGACCTGTTTTCCTTATTTACAGGATAAAAGTTTCCCCTTCCATCTGCTTGTTACAAAAAACTGAGGCTTCAATTCAGTGGTTTGGCTGCTACTATACAAATAGTAATGTAATAAGATCTTTTTTATTCTGACAGGTATTCTATAAAAGTCCTCACTGATGCAAGCACACTTCATAAAAAAAATTATCAGTTTCTACAGTCTTCCAGAGCTGAACAAAATGCTCTATATTTTTAATAGGGCCAGTAGAAATTTTGGAGATGAGTAGTTTTCTATTCCAGAGAAAAAGCAAAATGGAAAGAAAACCAAACAAATGAAAATACCAAACCAGCCAACCAAAAGTGAAAACCCCACACAAAACCCAGGTTGAATGCAAAATCAAAATAGTTTTTTAAATGAAAGTTTCCCTGAACATAAACTTAAAAATCTTTATGTCTTCTAGCAATGATATGTTGCAAAAATTAAAATTTAATACATTGTTCGGCCTCAATAGGCTTATTTTGGATTTTGATTTAGGAACATCATTCTCCTCTGAAAATGTTTTGAATAAATATTTGATTGACATTGATTTACTATTGTCTAATATTCACCGTTGGTTGTTCATCATACCACAAAAACTAACAAAAGGGTTAATTGAACCTTCAGTAAAAATTCCATTTCAATCAAAAAAAAGTCAATAAAAATGTTCTGTGAAGCATCTCCAGGTATCTTATGAGTTCTACAGAAGACAATACTGAAATTTTGGTGAAGTTCATCTGATCTCTTCTGTCTTGAATTGTGCACTTCTTTCTCTTGATTTCTGTTGTTTGGGCTTAATGTCAATAGATGAATGCACTAAACACTCATTTCCAAACATAGTTGTACTCTGGAACTGCTATGACAAGCTCTGAAAAAATTCAGTTAAGGAAATTTAATTTCCTTTTGAAGTGGAAAGTTGTTCTTTACAGAGAGGCCTCCAGGAAAATATCCAAGGGTCAAGTTGGCTACACAAGGTGAGAAAATTACATCAGTAGTGTCATAGTACTGGAGAAAGGTAAAATTATTGGATGTATGAATGTGGGTATTATTATTTCCTACATAAACAGTAATGATATTTCCTTCATGATGATAAGCAGTCGCACTGCCAGAGTAATTTGACAATCTATGATGAGGACCACTTAGGAAGTATTTTCCAAGACAGCTTTGGATCTGCTGGAAATAATCTAGAGGAAAGCAGAGGGTTTGAGGAGAGGCCAGGAAAATGCAGTGTAAGGGGAAAGGTTGGAAGGAAAGCAACGCTTTTGTCAAAAAAAAAAAAAAATAAAAAAGAAGAAGATGAAGGGGACACATCACAGAATCATAGGATCAGAGAATGGTTTGGATTGGAAAGGACCTTAAGATCATCTAGTTCCAATCCCCCTGCCATAGGTGGGGACACCTTCCACTAGACCATAGTGACAAGTCTTCTTTTATAAAAGACCTTTGGAAAGGAGACAGGAATAATTTTACTGTGTCTGATAAGACAAAAAGACACTGCCTAAAGCTGCTAGAGGAAAATTGTGGGTGGGATGTCAGAAAAAATCTGGCAATAAAATTGTTAAAGCCTTTGTTAAATTAAATGAAGAAAATGAAGAGCCTTCATCATTGGAGGGGTTTTGCAAAAGATCAGACAAACATCCATAGGACTAATGACTGAAACTGCTTTGGGGCCAGACAGTGGGTTGGATGATGTCTGGAAGTCTCTTCAGGCCTTGTTCCCCTGTACTTTGGTGGACTTCACAGAAGATTGATCCTTGAAGTGCACTGCCGATAGAGTTGTCTTCAAGGGTGAGCAAAGTAAATAGCCTTCAAAACAAATGAGAATTTGAGAGGCAAATCCAGTTTATAAAAGTGTGCTATTTTTCTCTTCCATACCAGTAATCCATTTCCTAGTCAAACTGGCAAGAACAATGGATTTAATTCTTGTACTTTCCTGATTTTTTGAAGAAATTCAGTAACTAATGAGAAAAAATACAATTTTTCTTACCTTTTTTTTCTAGAAAACAGATTAAAACCTGCCAACACCTCATATGTCTTTGTGATGAACTTCAGTATGAAGATCATTGTGCAAATATTCCAAACTGTGTAAAATCAGAAAATATCTTCACTGAAGAAAGGACTAAAAATAAGACATAAATAGGATACTGCTCTTATAAATTAATGGGACAATTCCTGGCAAACAAAAAAGGAGTTAGTCAATGGAAACAGGAATGTCTGCCATGGTGTTAGTAAGGAGCAAACCCATGGGTACTTGTACAGCATAATCAGAAGAGCAGCATCCTGTCCTTAGCTGTTCCCTTTTCAGAGCCCTTCTCCTCCCATATAGATTTAATCTCTTTGGTGTAATGAATTGGTATGAGGGTCCTTGAGTGAAAGGCATCTGTGCCTCTGTTCTCATTTTTAATGGTGAGCATCAAAAGTGTAGAGGAGATATGATGCCACCATATGATGAAGAAATTTCTGTGGTGATGTAAATGGCTTACTGAACCTTTATATACACTATTAATAGAAACAGCTGATAATAATAAGAAAATTTTCCATATAACTCATAAAGATTTAAAAAGAATTTAATTATATTAGGCTTTGGGACTAAGATATCCTAGATATTGAATGGCAAAGCCTAATAAAGAATAGGACAATTATTAGCAATACAGAGAATCATCTATAGTGGTAGAATATTAATAAGTAAAGAACCCCATAGAAACAATGATTAGTTGCCTTTATTTTTCCTCTTACAAACAACAAAACCTGAGTACTATGCATTTGAAACTGTATTAATTAACCATGGCTGTTGGAAAAGTCAGGACTGTGGTTCTGCTTCACTCTCTGAGCTGCCCATTAACTAATCTTACTCTCTTTAATGCCAGAACACAGAGTACTGCTGTCTCATGGTCTGGGGTGAGCAGACTCTTGCCTATAAAGGATGGCTGAATATCTTTCAGCACTGACTTTTTTTACCTTTCTCATGGAAAATTGCTTCCTGACACATTGAAAAGGTCTCCATGGACTTTGATGTGAGTTTAGGCACCTGGAACAGGATTCAGTTACCTGAACATATGTGGCTGTTGATATCTGAGCTGTTCTAGTTCATCCTAGCTAGCTTCCAGATGGTCAGGCACAGTACAGGTGTTCTCTGAATCCACCAACAGGGGTGTCTTCAACACCCTGGCATTTCTCAGATGTCCATAGGCATCATGTTAGGACAAGGAAAATAAGTGCCTAGGCCAGAAATTTCTTTCCCTGCATACGTATGTTTAGATGTTGAAAATAAGGTGTCCAAATTTCAGTCTGGATCTTGTCCCTAACTGTATTGAGTCTGGCTTAGATGGAATTAATTTTCCCCACAGTAGCCCCAGAGTGCTGGGTTCTGTTGGTAGCTAGAAAGGTGTTGGCAACTCAGCAGCCCTTTGATTACTGCTGAGTGGTGCCTGCACAGCATCCAGAGTGTCTCCAAAGCTCATCCCTCACCATCAGGCTGGGGTAGGGCAAGATCTTGGGAGGGGACACATCCAGGACAACTGATCCAAACTGGCCAAAGGGATATTCCATACCATGTGACATCTGACAAAAAATGAAAGCTAAGGGACGGGGGGAGGAGGAGTCATTCATTATTGCAATGTCTTCCAGAGCAACTGCTATGTGCACTGAAGCCCCACATCTCAGGAAGTGGCTGGACACCATCTGCTGATAGGAAGTAGAGAATAGTTTGTTTTCTCTTACTTCTGTTTGAGTACTTTACCTTTGCTTTATTGAACAGATTTATCTTGACCCATGCATTTTTTCCATCTTGTTTATTTCCCCCCATGCCACATCCTGCTGGATAGAGCAGCCTGGTGGGCATCTGGCATCCAGCCATGGGTACCCATCACACTGACTTAAAAGTTCTTGTATTCAGCTGCTTCTAGACTAAATGGAAAGTGATTCACCTTTAGAAGAAGGGACAAAACTTGGGTGAGTTCAATGACCAACTATGCTTGTTCTGAGACTTTAATTTTCAGAGACTTAATTCAGCTGCTTCTAGACTAAACGGAAAGTGATTCACCTTTAGAAGAAGAGGCAAAACTTGGGTGAGTTCAATGACCAACTCTGCTTGTTCTGAGACTTTAATTTTCAGAGACTTAGATATTATTAGTCATATTTACACAGCACATGGCAGAATGGGAGCTCAGACTGGAAGGAAGGAAAGTCCTGAGCACAGCCAAATAGTTGTCAGTGACACCCAAGTGGTGGTCATGGTATTGACTATGCAGTGTTAGCAGCAGCACGAGATGTGTTAAGTCATGTTCACTCTTGGTGGCCCATAGACCACAGATAAGTCTGTACCTGTGGTTATTCTGCAGATGGTTTCACACTGTAACATTCTGGGCCAAAAAGTAAGGGTTCTGGTTGCATTGGTTACAGTAGTAATGAGAAAAGTAAGAAACATATTATTATTTTGATTACACAGTAGTAACTGAATAATTCACAATGTGGTAATTCAGGAGCGACTAAAGAGAACCATAATTAACTACTCTATCTTGCAACATCAACCCTTATTTGAGGAAATGACATAATAACATGGAAGTACTCTCTCCTGACAAACCTAAGTACTATAGAAATAGTTCTCAGCTTAGACAATTTGTTCATTTTAGGGAAATACTGGAATAAAAATGTTTGAAGTGAAACAGCAAGAATTGCATATATATTCAAGTATAGGTGAGTATGTAAATGGTTAAATTGTGATGACTACAATACATTTTCAATTTTGGGAGGAGAATAAATTCTAACTGACTCTTCTCCAAATAGCCAACAGATTCAATGTGTTTTCATGTACAGATTTGAACTGCCCTTTTAGAAAGCTCAGGGGTTTATTTTAATTTTGAAGATTACATATTTTAAATCCTGAAACCTTCTTGAGGGTTCAGTAGAAAGACAAAAGATGAGACTAACTCAATAAACAAAGCCATTCCAGCCTCTTCAGAGAGGTCAGGATAGCTATGATCTAATTGCTGTGCTGTGTCTGACCCCTGACTAGCTCTATCATTTAACCAGTTTACAAAGACTCAGGGTCTTTATGAGAAAATCTCCCCCCCCCCCCCAAAATTCTCTACTTTCCAACTCTTTAGCACATTTTCTAAAAATCAGAATTGAACTTTGTTCTTTTTGCTTACTTGAAAAGTTTCTGGTACCTTCCAGAAATGTGTATCTTATAGAATCTTCCTGGACTAAAGCCCAGAGTAAGGAAAAAAGAGATCCATACTGCAACAGAGAAGAAAGGAAGAGACAACTGTCAAAATGTAATTAATGATTTAATATTTGTATGATAAGCAGAGAAGGGACACCTCATCATGACATTTCTTTCTACTGTCATTTAGACTAAGGCATATCTGCATTTCTTTTCCTTATAAGGGAACATCAACTTACTCAGCTTACTGGGGTACAAACAGATTTTGGAGGTCTACTGAAATTACCACAAGATATATTCTCCACATACCCCATTAAATTTGCCGCATTTTGATATTTTTCAATAATGGATAAATAGAAGAAAAAGCAAAGAGTAGCAGTTGTTTTATTAAACAATCCTTCATAGACAGAGGGCATAATAAAAGAAAAAAGAAAACAAAGCTGAAATATACAGCAATAGATCTTGGCTTATCCATAATTATGAGTACCAGTTATGCACAACTCACTCTAGCTACAATAACAAGCAACTAAGTATTTTAACCCTAATCTAACACTACAACAATGGAGATTTAATTCTATGACAGATGGTGTTTAACTGCAAAGATCTGCACTGACAGTGATTCACATTCTCCCCTTGGCAACCAACTCCACAGCCTAGTTTTTCTTGCAGTTATGGAGTTTCTCTTGTAGTTATGAGATTTTCCCTAATATTTGATCTAATTCCTCCCTGCTGTCTTGTAAAACTCTTTTTTCTGCCCATAATGATGAGAAGGAATAACTGATGCCTGTCTCTTATGTTACATCTGTTTTAGCCACCCTCAGTTAATCACTAATATCTCTTTCC
>NW_008673114.1:87008-92927 GCF_000695815.1 Acanthisitta chloris
CAGGTTTCTCTCTGGATCTCACTTGCCCAGCTTCTTCATTCTAGCACCTTTGACTAAAATCCTGATTTTGCTATAAAATGTCTTATTTAATAGCAAACTTGCAGTGTTTATGAGTATATTGTGACAAAAATCAAATGTATCATAATATAAACATTTCTTTAATGCTTTTTCATGTAAAAACCAATTCCATGTCAAAGGCTCCTCTTCCATTCAGACCTAAATGTGGCCAAAAGGACCATGACACTTAATCCAAAGATTGGCTAAATAGACTAAGAAACAAGTTGGAGAATTTTACATTTTCTGCAGCTCTCTGGTTCCTCCTGCTCACAGAACTGGTCAGTTTATGTAGAATCATGGGATTTCCAGATCAATTAGTTGTCTAGAAAGATTTGACACTTTTGTTATAAAGAAGGCGACTCTACCCTTAGTTTCTCCCATCTAATCACAATCCTACAGAAAGTTAAACTGTGGGGAGTATCTTGGATTTATGGTTTTCCGTGCTTTGTTCCTCATAACGACAAAAGAAGAGGATAGAAAATGACTGAGTCATTGTACTGGAAACAGACAGTGTCACTCACTGACCTCTGAAACAGCAAAAGTCATCAAACTTCCCATTTGTTCTCTTATCAGGATGGGAGAAGTATAGTAATTTCCCTCTCATTCCCCTCGAGCTGTATCAGGATACCCACATACTATCAAATCACCACTTCCATACCAGGGTGGGGAGAGGCTTGTTACAGGAAGAAATAAACTGGAAACAAAGGAGAGTTGTAGACTTATCAAAGAAGTCTTGTCAGAAGCAGGAAAGCATTTATAAATCTGGTTTACTTCTGGGAAGTTGGTGATGAGGGTTATAGGGATGGCAGAATTGTGGCAACAGTGATTCTTCTCTGGTATGTTCTTGGATGATGAGCAAGAAGGTTCAAAAAATACCTTATTTATCTGTGTCTCATATGACACGTGGCCACTGATTAGGTGCACTGATCAGTGTGAATACACATTCATTGTGTAATAGCAATACACAGCATTTCAAATGGCTGCTGGTGACAGTAAGATATATCTTTTGCCCTGATGAGTACAAAGAAACACCCATTTCCCCCAACATGAACAGCAGAGAAAGAGTAGGAATCTGCCTCCCAGACTGAGTCACCATTTCTGCTAATGCCACTGTGCAGATCTCATTTCCTGGGAAGTTCCAAGGAGTGAAATCATTCTTGACACCTTGGCCCTGCCTAAGAATTACATGTGATTTTCACACCAAAGTGAATACATGATCTGAAGTTTGGATGAGGATGAGAGGATGAAGTGTCAGGAACAGCTTTGTTTGTGTGACCCAGAACAGTAGAATGTCCCAACTGGAATTTGTATCTTCAGAACTGCAGACTTTGTTGTTGACAGCAGGCAGCTCACCAGGGTTATGAGATCACTGCTTACCTCCCATCACACACATTCATGTGGTGTTATTGAAGTTCTTGGATGGGCCCAGATAGAAGCTGTCTCCAGATGATAAAATTTATAATAAACATTTTTGTCATGGTTTAACCCAAGTTGGCAACTAAATACAGTGCAGCCCTTCTTTTAATCCTCCTTCCCCTACACCTGCTGATGGGATGGAGGAGGAGAATCAGGAAATAAAATAAAACTCCAGAGTTAAGAGTAGTTTAATAGTTTTAACAGTAACAATAACAACAACTAAAACAATAATAATAATAATAGGACAAAGAAGAAGAAGAGAAAGTGATAGTTATTCTTCTTGTTGTAACATAAAAAGGAGAGGGAGAGAAGGAGATAAAACCCAACAAAGACAAGTGATGCACCACAGGCTGATGCTAAACCAGTCCCCAAGCTGCAATCAGCCTTCCCTTCCAGCTAACTCCTCCCAGTTTATATACTGGGCATGGTGTTCCATGGTGTGGAACATCCCTTTGGCCAATTCAGGTCATCTGTCCTGGCCATGCTCCCTCTGGGCTTCTTGTGCACCTCCTTACTGGTGGAGCATGAGACACTGAAAAGTCCTTTACTTAGGGTGAGCAGAGCTTAGCAACAACCAAAACATCAGTGTGGTGTCAACATTATTTTCATATTATATCCAAAACTACAGCACTGAACCGGCTACTAAAATTAACTCTATTTTAGCCTAACCCAGGAGGATTTTGAAAACCTTAGAGATGAAGGGTTTGGCTTTTGATTTTGGCATTGGGTTGCTTGTCCCCTCTCAATACACATACAATCGTTTTTTACATGGGACAGGAGGGTTGACTTTTGATTATTTTTGATATTTTTATTAAGGAGATAATATTTACTGCTACTATAGTATGCATTGCCCATACTCCTTCATAAATCTTTTTCCAAAAACTGTGTGACTAATGCTGATTCTTTTAAAGCCTATTTCCCCTTTGCTATAGAATAAACAGATTTTATCTTTTTTTCTGTCTTTTTTTTTTTTTTTTTTGTATTCTTTCTCTCTTCTGGAATTTCATTTGCCCCAAAATAAATCAGAAGGTTTACCTTTCAGTTGGTGTCCTAATAAACTACACCTCTTGCTTTCAAATCACTTCACTGACAGAAAAAGGTGGACATTTGCTCTTAGGTCATATCACTGACTCTCAGCTCTGTCCTAAGGCATTTCTTACACTTTCAGAGAGAATATCTCAGAACACCCCAGCCATAGTGTTTTGTGAATTCTCACTAAGCAGCTGGAGTCCAATGGTTTTCAAGTAGCAGGGGTTCTCAGCCTTCAGTTGTCACACTAAGCTCTAGTTCATGGGGTAAAAGTTTCTTCTGCTCATCGACTTATCTGGTAGATGTATCCTCACCACCCGTGAGTGCAAGATAACTCACCCCTCGATGTGTTCATCTTATTCACACTAACAGTACATACGTGGGCCATTACTAGTTGTTGGATGACAAATATGCAGCTCTAGCAGTTTCTCAAGCATGTGCCTGTTAGTTAGTCCCTTGCTACTGGATCTACTATGAGTTTGCAAAGGTCAGGAGTTCACTGAAGAGCATGTATGTTTGTAAAACCCTTACTACTTGGTCTATCTTCTAGGAGTAGAAAAAGGTCAGGAGTTAATTCCACTTGACTCAGGCAAAAAGGCAAATTTGTGACAAGGATGAGAGCTTGAGCAATAATTCTCAAGAATGCGAAGAGGAACAGTTATGAAGGAAGAGGTAGAGCTGTTTATGCAACGTGTTTTACTGCAAACCATTGGTGAGATCAGAGCAGTGCAAGCATTAAGTGTACAAGGGAGTCAAAATTGCATTAAAAATAGCAAAACTACATAAGTAGTACCTTCATCTCCTCTGAAGCACTTGTAACATTATGGAAGTGAGAGAGTTATTAAAAAAATCAAAAAAAGCTCTAAGAAAGCACAAATACCAGACCACAGTGTTAGCAGAGAAACTCAGGCATCTTAAATACTCAAATATATGGTGTTTATTTCTTTTCTATCCTTCCAGCTTGAATGAGGAAATTGGAATAAATGAGCTACATACTTCTTTAAACATTTTATTGTTTCACCTTTTTTTTACCCTTGATAATGGCTTTCAAAGAAGGTGTTGATACAACATTCAACAAATAACATTGGGGCAATTTGTCTACAGTCACTACACACAACACTTTTTGATTAATGATAAAGAAAAATTATAGCTAGGATATTCTGTAACTAGAAAATTAGATGTGTACAAAGAAAAAGATACCAGACCAAGTGGGACACCAGAGTATCCTTTTAATTAGTTACACATTATATTGTATGATGTAGATATTGCTATGGCCTGCCTTTTTTAAATTTTAAAAACACCCTGGGGACCTATAGTGCAGCAACGACCATGTTTAAACTCTCAAAACAAAAGAAATTAATACTAAGCTAAAAATATTGGCTATAACATCACCCTGTGTAATCATGTCAATAAAATAATGGCAATAAATATGGTATGAAAACTATAACTCAGAGTCTATGTGGGTCTGAAGTAATTAAACTTCACAGCAACTTTGTATGGCAATAAAATGTTGCTTTTTCAGTTTTAGTATTAAAATATTCAGAGAGTGCTTGCTGCAAAAATATAGGCAATTTATTTCCACACACATCCCCCTGTTTCAGCATAGAAGTCCTGTCACAGGCAGAAAGAGGAGAACTGAGTCAATGGCATATCATAGACAAGGTTTTCAGAAACATGAGTGAGTTGGGAGAAGTTCCCAGAAAATAATGTTGAGATTTGAGTTCCTAATTCTGTCCAATGTCCTTAAAAATCTTACCTCAGGGGAAGAAAAATACAACTTGGGTGTTGGTCTTCTACATCCATATTTAGGTTCATGTTACAGTCTGATGCCAGAATACTCTGAAGTTCTGCAACCATCCTGGCTTTGGAGATTTTTTACCAGCTCTTACTGGAACATTGCTTCTTTTTTTTTGTCAGGATAGCAAATATTGCCTGAAATTATTTGTCTGAGACCAGAATGGAAGCTGTGGCTGGACCAGAAACAAAATCCAAGGTCCTTCCTCCACTCATATTTTCTAGACATTAGCTCATGTTCTTTGAAACCTACACACTGTAGCTTCATTGCTATTACAGTCTGCATTAAGCTTTAATTTGAGATGACTTGGCTTCTGCTGAGATTAAATTGAACTCTTATCATAACCCAAATAGGAGCTCTCGTTGTGTGATTTTCCCAGAACACAACAATATTGGCTCAGCCCCAAGCTGGCACTCTGTTTCCTAGACCTTGGCTAGGAAATGATATC
Organism: Acanthisitta chloris; assembly: GCF_000695815.1. Lineage (NCBI taxonomy): Eukaryota > Metazoa > Chordata > Aves > Passeriformes > Acanthisittidae > Acanthisitta > Acanthisitta chloris. Next base: position 91,754 of record NW_008673114.1, read on the forward strand.
TGTAAATAAATCCACATGCAAACACTCCTATGCACACAGGCACACACTCCCTCACACACACATATCCACACGCTGCTTCAGGGTCTGAGATGTGACAGTGATCAGGCACACACTCCCTCACACACGCATATCCACACGGTGCTTCAGGGTCTGAGATGTGACAGTGAGAGAGGACACTAGAAAAGCTCCAGAAGACATATGGAAGCTGCACATTTATTTGAGATGTAAAATACCACCTTGATCCAGTTTGAAACACCAGTTTCCACTCTTGGTCGCTGTGAATCAGCTGAAGCCTTTCAAAGACCAGCATTAAGTGCATTCATATTAATGTGTTGCTCCAAATTTTTAAACGAAGTTTATAAAAACACGTTTTTTCTTTTATTTGATCACAACCCTGGTGATACCCCTTCCTTCCTCAGCCCCTTTCTTTGCTGGCTGTATTTATTAAAGGCAGGCAACCCTATTTTCCAACTCTTTGTGAGTAGGGATGGAGAAAACACAATGGGCATCCCACCCATCTGAATATGTTGGCAACTCACTCGGGTCTCACTGTCTCCTTATTCTGCTTGTTTAAAGGATCTATTTTTTTTTTTTAAGAACAGAGTCCTTCAAACTGATTAGTAACAAGTTGTGTATCCAGATGCCAAAGGGACAACACAGAGCCACTTTGTAAAGAAGGAGATTGGCTTTCCTCCCCACGCAGACGGAGAAAGGTCTAACTGAGAAATGCACTTGGATGGTGCTGAAAGGCATTTGTCAAGTCATCAAAGGGTCTCTGCACCTCATCGGAGCCGGTCTTTGGAGAGAGAGGAGGAGTGTCTACCCCAAGACTGTCTCTGTCACACTGGGAGATTAAGAATTAGCCTTTGTCCTTGTTAAAAGTCAGGAAGGGGAGAGATGACTCCTGGGAGAAATCTCACTGTGTCCAACACGCTTAGGCCAACATCATGGCAATTTCTCTTGGCAAGCTGTAAGGATCTTGACCCCTCCCAGTATCTTCAGGCTGCTTTTTGATTGTCAAAGGGCATTTCTCCTCTGCTGAATCACAGTGTGCTCTGTTCATGCCTCTTTCCCAGACAGTACAAAGGATGCTTTGCAAGAAGCACCCAAAGGAACTAAATGCAATAAATCCCCTTGGTGCAGGAGAGCAATTGTCTCACAGGGCTCTGACACA
>NW_008673115.1:0-2163 GCF_000695815.1 Acanthisitta chloris
AATTGGCGAGGGTTTCCAGAAGGTGGAAAATGTCACCTGATTCACACTGAACTTTTTAAATCTCCCCACCCCCGAGCAGACACACACACACATTAGGAGACCGCCCACCGCAGACAGCTAGGACCCCCGTATAGATTTAAAGAGAGACTGCATTCAGAGCCTGACGTTCATTCAATAGAGCGATCATAAGCAGGCTGGCTAGTGCTCGCTCCCTCTCCCTACTCCCCCTCACGCTGTCTCTGCGCCTCTCTCACTCCTGCTATACTGAGGATGTTAAATCAGAGAATCCACCCGGGCATGCTCTTACTCCTGATGTTTCTGTGCCACTTCATGGAAGACCACACAGTGCAGGGTAAGAACAGACGGTTTATTCGCAGATATGTTTCTTTATTTTTACTATTGTTTTCTGTCTTTCGGGCACGGTTTAGTTTGCTTGTGGTGTTAAACGCCTCTCTCCAAGGTCCAACAGGACAGAAGTTAGCTATGGGCATGGGATTGCTTTGTACCGGGGTGCAGAGGTGTCATTTAGATCCCTTTTTGATCGGATCTTCGCACTGCTCTGCAAAGACACAGAGGACAGATAGGATGTTTCTTGGTATTTATTGTTATTATGCAGCATGAATGAAGAGCAGCATCGCGAGGGAACTTTCCCAGTCTCGGCTCCCGTATGAGTGCTCGAAGTTTGTTGGTAATTTAGCTCAGATTTTTGTCTCGCCTGACTGACTGAAGGAGCGGTGGTGATGGGGAGCCCCACTATAACAGCTGACATTTTTAGAAACTAATAAGTGATCATTTTTACGGACTTTTCCTTTAATACTGGGATTTCCTCCTCCCCCTACTTTTTTTTTCTCTGTGTGTGTCTGAATAAATATTTGCGTTGTAAATTCTCCTGCACTGAAGAGTATGCTTAAATAAGTTGGTGGTTTGTTGGGTTTTTTCCTTCCCCGTGCGAACAAAACAAACCCGAACCTGATATTGACAACTCTTAAGAGCCCTCTTTCGACACAAGAGAATATTGATTTTTAGTTTTGGGGCTTTTTCCCTTATCTTGACCATGCTGGAGCCACAACCTGCATGTCGTTGCTTGTTTTAGAATTTTTTCCTTTTATTTTTTTTTCGCTCCCACTACCGGTATAGAGCATAAGTTAGTCTAACGTAGGCAACTGCAAGACTTAAAACTTTTTTTTTAAAGGGCGTTGGTTTTTTTCAATGATTTTTAGCGAGGGGGAGTCTCCCCCCGCGCCCAGCGCCCAGCGACATCCCGCCTGGCCGATCCTTACGCCTCGCTGCGGTACATTCCCATCGGAGTAAGGAGGCAGGATCGAGCCCTGGCTGGATTAGCTGCAGAATCAATTGGTATTGAGTTGCTAGAGAAGTCACATTGGTTATTCACGAGAGACTCATCCCAACCAAAATGCTCCAGCTAAAAAAGGGGGAGTTGCTTGGACTAATGTTCTTGGCTTGACTCCACAAATAACAGGGATACTAGGGGGGAAAAAAAGGGCAAAATATAACCCCAACAAAACCCACTCTATCCGGTGTAAGGACAGTGTACTTGCCTCTGAAATGCTTGCAGGAGAGATGGCACCTAGAACTTTCCCAGCTTGATCGATTTTTGTAAGTCTGTAGGGACCTCCTACTGTATGTGTCCTTGTATTTTATGTACTTTGCTCACTTTTTTTTGGAACTCTGCTGACTTATTTTAGTGAAGGAAGGACATTTGTTAATAGAAGCAGCAAAATGTGGAGATTTCGAAAGACTTCGCTAACAGCAAATGTTCCCAGTTCGTGCAGATTGCAAAATGGGCTGGGACTGAAACTCTGTGAGGCACTAAAACAATGCTGCTGTGCAGCCGCGGTGAGGAGGAGAGGGCAGGGGGAGGAGGAAGGAATTTGTAAGCGCGATTTTCTTTTTATTCCCTTTTAAATGCACATCCTTTTCAAGCCTCTGTCACGTGTCGGCAGTGCTCCTTCTGCTCTACATATGGAATAAATACCTCCGAAAACTGTCTCGTCCTGTTTTGGTCGGATCTTTGCTTTCTTTTAGTTTGTTTTGGTTTTGTATTTGGTTTTTTTGTTGGGGTTGTGCTTTGGGGGTGTGTGTGTTTTTTTGGTTCGTTCTTTTGTGGATCGGGGGGGGGGAAATTTCTTTTTGTTTGGATGG
>NW_008673116.1:0-414 GCF_000695815.1 Acanthisitta chloris
GGGATCACCCCGCCCCATCCCTGTGGGCAGAAGTGTGACCACTGGGATCAGCCACATCTATCCCCAGGCAGGAGTGTGAGCACTGGGATCAGCCCAGTCCATCCCTGGGCAGGAGGGTGAGCACTGGGATCAGTCCCATCCATCCCATATGCTCCTTGGGATCAGCCACATCCATCCCCTGGGCAGGAGTATGGGCACTGGGATCGGTCCCATCCATCCCGTGTGCTCCTTGGGATTGGCCCCAGCGCTCTGATGCCGGTGCCCGCGGGGATCCCACGGGGATGATCCCGGTGCCCACGGGGATCCCGCGGCCAGGCCCGTGTTCCCAAGCGGTCCCAGCGCACGGTCCGTGCCGTGGCTGGGCCGGGCAGGTCCCTGCAGGTGTGTGCCAGGGTGGGAGGCACCCGTGGCACG
>NW_008673116.1:787-1684 GCF_000695815.1 Acanthisitta chloris
GTTTGGGCCAAAAGTTGAGTTTAGGTCACACAGTGTTTGGAGTGTCAGCCCCACAGGGTTTGGAGTGTCACACCCATGAGGGTTGGGGTGTCAGCCCCACAAGGAGTTAGGGTGTCAGCCCCACAGTGTTTGGAGTGTCAGCGCCACAGGGAGTTAGGGTGTCAGCCCCATGGGGTTTGGAGTGTCACACCCATGAGGGTTGGGGGTGTCAGCCCCACAGGGGGGTTATGGTGTCAGCTCCATGGAGAGTTGGGGTGTCAGCCCCACAGGGGGTTGGGGTGCCCATCCCACAGGACATGAGGGCTCTGCCTGCACTGGGGTCTCTGCTGGGGGGCTGTGAGGTGTCCCTGGTGCCCCTGTGCCGAGTGTGGGGGTCTCATCTGCCCACAGGGAGGAGTGAGCTCCCCATCCTCAGGGTTTTGGGGTCCCCACAGCCCTGCTGACCCCACTGACCCCCTCCCACAGGCCAATGCTGATCGACATGGGCCGAGTGTACCGTCAGAGCAACCTGGAGAACCTGGACCAGGCCTTCACCGTGGCCGAGAGGGACCTGGGGGTGACGCGGCTGCTGGACCCCGAGGGTGAGGACCGGGGTGACCCAGAGGGGTCCCCCCACAGAGCTCTTGTCCCTCCCCACCGTGGGGTCTGCCCTACATGACACCTTCCCTCCCCGCAGACGTGGATGTGGCACAGCCAGACGAGAAGTCCATCATCACCTACGTGTCCTCTCTGTACGACGCGATGCCGCGTGTGCCCGAGGTGCAGGACGGTGTCAAGGCCAACGTGAGTCTGGGGGCTAAGGGGGTTCACTGCTACCACCCCCAGTGGTGCCCCCCAGCCCCACACGTGTCCCTCCCCGTGCACAGGAGCTGCAGCTGCGCTGGCAGGAGTACTACG
>NW_008673116.1:1774-2226 GCF_000695815.1 Acanthisitta chloris
CTGCTGGCCCCAGGGTGGGGACAGTGCTGCCAGCATGTCATGGGGATGGGGATGGTCCTTGCTGGCATGGGGATGGGGACAGGGATGGTGCTGCTGGCACAGCATGGGGACAGGGACATGGGGATGGGGACAGGGATGGTCCTGCTGGCATGGAGATGGGGATGAGGACAGGGACAGTGCCACTGGTATAGCAAGGGCATGGGGTCAGGGATGGGGACAGTGCTGCCAGCATGGGATGGGGATGGTCCTGCTGGCACAGCATGGGGATGGAGGACTGGGACAGTGACAGTGCTGCTGGCACAGCACAGGGCTAGGGACAGTGCCATGGGGATGGGGACAGGGATGGGAATAGTGCTGCAAGCATGGCATGGGAATGGGGATGGTGCTGCTGGCACAGCACAGGTGTGGGAACAGGAACAGGGGTGGGGACAGTGCTGCTGCAGGGATAACCA
>NW_008673117.1:0-783 GCF_000695815.1 Acanthisitta chloris
GGGATAAGGTGGGATGGGATGGGATGGAATGGCTTCAGAGTAATGAAGAAGCTGGCACTGGGTTTGGATGCCACTTCATGTATTCTTCACAGGGTTAAGGCTTCCTCTTATCCTAAACACATAGTCTGTGCTCACTCAAGGTGCACCAGAGTCCTGAAGGGGAAAAAAAAACCTGTTTTCTCTGAAAAATAATTAGGTACAGAAAAGGAAATAAAATTGCTGTCTTGTGGCAAGGTGTCTACATACTTTGGGTAGGTGAAGAGAGATGAACGAGGCCTGGAGGCTACGAGGGCAATACCAACACAAAGCCATAAAAGGCTGAGAATCTTCTCTCTTAATTCCTTTCATCTTTGCTGGGTACACGTGTTTACAAGGGGATGGGAGCACACACACAGAGATCTAATCCTGCTGATGAGAAATCTTAAATTAAACCTGAGATTAAAGCCTACTGGCATGGATACAGCTGAGCTAGATTTAGCTAAGAGACACAAAAATGAGGGGCAAGGGCTTTGGAGGTGTTGTCTTTGCTGCTGTTAGCAGGAATAACCTTGCTGTGGTAGACTTGTCTCTTCTCCCTGTAGCAGAGAAGGAACCTGTACAGAGGTTGACTTTCAGAAATGAGGAGAATCATTAGCTAGAAATCCATTTTTCCATGGAGAACTGGGTCTGGGGTGGTTGTTTTATTGTCTCTCAGGAGGCAAGTCCTGAGAAACAAGAATCTTTGTCTATTGTCTTTCCCCCTCACATGTACCACTAAGTGTTACTGTGGGGAAGTGACTAACA
>NW_008673117.1:824-2043 GCF_000695815.1 Acanthisitta chloris
TGTCAAATGCTTTTGTCAACAAACATGAATAGATCCAACCATTGCTTTCTGTTAAAAAGCAAAACAAAAGTTCACTTCAGGCTCATGAGAAAGGAGAGGAGAAAAAAAACCCCACAACAAAACACCTTTTATTTTCAATAAAATCTCACTTAAAAAAACCCCGCAACAAAATACCTTTTATTTTCAATAAAATCTCACTTTTGTATTACTATTTGAATTGCCTTAACTGTTCTTTCATGTACTAATCTTCAGGCTTTTCTAATTTGTGAGCTTGACTTCATTTGTTAAGGTTTTTAAATCCTTAGTTGTTTGTTTCACATTGTTTTCTTTTGGTTTGGTTTTCTATAAAGACTCTTCTCATATATTCCCTGCTCTGCCTATAGTACTTTCGTGAGAAGAAGAGAAGTATGATCTCACTTCTCATGCTTATAACAAACAATTCCATTAGCTGATCTAAAAATAAACTATTATAAAATAAACCCCCACCCTTAGTGACACATTTGAGCAAATGCTGATGTCCAGACTGAGCTAATAAAGGTTTAAATTGAGGTTGGAAGTTGTAGGAGGTGTAAAATTGAATGACCTGTCTATGAGGATTTACCTCTGCTCTCTCCTCTGAATGGAATTTGCTTAAAATTCCCCTCTTGCAGCTGTTCCTGTGAGGATCTCACTCTCTGACCTCTGTGTTATTAGTTAGCCACCTTTTATTTTGCTGTCTCGGTGCCCTCAACCTTTCCAACCCCCTTTGCCTCTGATGTATCTCAGAGGTTGTGGGATCTCTATCCCCCACAATTCCTCTCTCTCTGCATGCAGATGTGGTGAGTGACCTCCCCAGACACTCAGCAGGCAAAGCTTCCTGTGGGTTGACCTCCCATTTCGTGGAGTAAAGCTGCAATATGTCTTTGTCAGCTCACACCTGAGCATATGGTGGTGTTTTAGTGGGGAAGAATTTCCTCAGTCTCCATAAGGAGGTAAGGAAGAGCTATGCATAGAGAAACATTTTAGAATCCTTGGGATCCAATCTGAAGCTCTTTTTGGTGTTTCATACATGACTGTGAGTGTAGTGTCTTGGGATAAGCACATCAGTCCTTGTTCATTGCAGACATCCTTCACTTTGTGGCTTGTTGGGAGGGTTTTGTCCTCTTGGTGGAGAGGCTGAGGGTCCAAATGACTCCTTGCAAATCTGTGTGGTCCTGCAATTCCCACTTTGTGTGTCTTT
>NW_008673117.1:2079-8675 GCF_000695815.1 Acanthisitta chloris
AAACTCAGCTGTGCAGGTCACTGCATGTCCCACATTCTCCAGCAAGACTGTGGTCATCAGCAGCTGTGGATGCCATGGAGGGAAAACAAAGGGATTCCTTTGTGCTTAATATTTCCATAGACTTATCCTTAATACATATAGTATTGATAGCATTAATTTATTGATTTATTTATCATTATTTTCAACTCGTTTTTCTCCAAATTTAAATTGCACGCGTCGAAGGTTATTCCATTATGTATCTCTTATTTTTCTCCAAATTTAAATTGCATGCATCGAAGGTTATTCCATTATGTATCTCTTTTGCTTCATGCTACTATCTCCTTTATTAGCCAAAGTGCAAGGGAAACTATCTAGGTGCAACCTAGGAAAACCTATAGACCAAAGTTTCCCTAGAAATGTGTTTTCTTTCGAATAAAGGGAAATATCAAAGTGCTGTTCTGCTTTGCAGCTGTAAAATAGAAGTTACATGAAGGACATTGAGTTTCCCTGGTGCAAAGGGAGTGCAAACCAAATCAGAAACACTTTCCTCCACTGGTTTTCTGTCATTTAATGCCTGTCCTGAGGAAACAGCCCCCAGAAGAACTCCTGCAGTAGATAACAGATGTTTTCCACTGATTAACCTGGAATGGAGTGGGTTTAGTGTGTCCCAAATCAAGTCCTTACTCAGGCAAAACTGCCCAAACCTGCATTAATAATGCCAGAAGGATGTGATAGAAGTATCAAAATAAAATCTATTCAGTAATATATTGTACAACAACTCAAGTCTAGCCCAAAACAGTGTATTGGCTTCGGAGCTGATGGGTTTGGTCACCGTGATCTGCTACATGTTTTGCTGTCAAGGGAGAGGGCAGGGCATGGGCTGTGGAGTCTTGGAGGAATGGCAGGAAAAGAACAAATCTTTCTCTGCCCATCTCGACTTTCCTCCTAGGCAAATGAAACATTGGGAAATACATGGAATGAAAACTTTCCAGTGAACACTTACAAGGTATATCTGAAAAGGTGATTTAAGAGGACAATGACACAGAAGAGTATAATGAACCTGGACCTGTGCTGCTGCATTTGTATGGACTTTCCAAGCAATAAAGTAGGTTAAAAGACAAATTAATTGTCTGCTTCCTCTTCAAGAGAAAGAGACCCATGGTAGTTACTATGGCAACTACTTGCAATTCATCCTATTAAGTTTCTTATTGCAGGCCCAATCAATAATGATACAGATTGCTTTAGGATAAAATATACATGAAGGCTTTTAAAGAAATATATTGTTTGCTCTACTTTCAAATAAAATCTGATATGCTCTTGAAAAAGTAAAGACAATGTTAGACAGAAGCAAAAACGTGGATTTGCCAGAAGGGGAAAAAAAAATAGGTGAGTCAATTTGTACCAAAAATCCATCTTCTCCTCTTAGCAACTTCAGCAAACTGCTCAGATTAATTCTGCTCTGAAATGTTTTGACATTTGTGTTCACTCTGATTGGGAAGGTTATACCTTATTTAAAGGCATAATACTGTGCTGATATCTCAGCTCAAACTCCTCAGGTGTTTTCCCACTCTCTCGAAGGACTAGGTAACTACTCCAGGATTGGAAAGGCAGTGCTAGCAGGGAGCAGCATCAATGATGCTTCTTCACCTGCTTCAAGAGCTACCACACATCTCTATTTCACTTGAGTTTCCAGATGTGGAACAGCAAGAGGGATCCAGGCAGGTCCCTCCTGTTTCCCATGGCCCAGGCAGCAATGACAGCCAGGCTGAGTCTCTCTGCTGATGAATTTAGTTTGTAGGATGTTGTAAATCCTCAATCTTCTCCTGTTTGGTTTTTGTAGCTGCTAGGAGATATCAATGCCCTGAGTGTTGCATCCCCCACCATGGTACTAGCTTGCACCTTATCCTGGAGATTCCACTGGTCTTAGGGTTACTCAGCTACGAGCAGAAAACTACCCCATACGTGCATGAATCTGATTTCTGAGTGTGCAGAAGATGTTGGATACTTCCAGAAGAATTCCAGGTTGTGTGATTTGCCAGTGGGAGTTGGCTGTGTAGGGATGTCTAGATGGACAGCAGATATGAAGTGAACAATAGTGATCAGGACACTGTGTTGGCTTTTGAGACTTTCCTGTGAGGTTTTTACATCATAATTAACCTTGTGTGTTTTTCCTTGTCTCACCTGGGGATGATCCTGTGCTTCCTTGCAGAGATAGAAAATGGAGTAGTCACAATTCTAAGGTACTTGAACATGATTGGTGCAGGTGTATGATCTGAAAGTTGTACCTGCTCAAGGACATCCCAGAAAATTGCAGATATCAGACTTAATTAGGCTATTATTATTAGCTTTAAGCATTTCTTTCCTAAGTCTTCCCTTTCAGTGCTATTTGAACCACATTAACTGTCTGCAAGCTCTATGAACAAAATTCTATTCCAGCCCCCAAACTTTTCCCACCTAAGTCACTGTTCCAACTCCCTTGTGACTGAATATGGTCCTGTTACCTCAGGAGTTGATGGCTCAAGCTCTGTCTATGTGCATATGACTGTAAATATGTAAGACATGAACATTTTCCAGTTTATAATGCTTGAAAAGTCAGCTATGGTTTACTGCCTGTTCACTTGCAGGTGTGAATCTTAATGTATTCCAGGAGATCTAATGCAGTAGCACCGTGTGGATTGTGGCATTGGCTCATCAATGTGTCAGTCTCCTAATGCAGCAGAATGTTCTGAAGATGCACTTCACAAGATCAAGCCCATAAATCTGAGCTGGGAATGCTGGAACAGGAATCATTCTCTGCCTTACAGAGAAGTTTGCACATCCTAACTCTCCACATCTGCTGCCATTTCATAAGCCACAATTCTGCTTCTTTCTTACAACTTACAGAAGTTCCTTCCTGTGGAAATTCTAAATTCATCTTCAAAGGAAGAATGCAAAATACTTTTAAATAGAAAAGTGGAAGATATTGCCCAAGTTAATTTACTTCAAACTGAGGCTTTTGATCTGCTGTTCTTAGATCACTTCATTATTATAAACATGACCAGAACAGTAACATCTTAACCTTTCTTTCCACATCTCTCACTGAGCCATTTCATTTTCTCCCATATCACTTGAATTCTTGATCTACAAGTCACCTTTGCCTCTTCTATTCCTTCAAACTATGTTTGTATTACACGTTCCTCTTACCAACCCCCCTGAAACACCTTTCCCTTCCAGCCACAACAGAAACTCCAATACTTCACATCTTATCTCAGAGCTATTTCTTTTTTGCCTCCTTGTAGCCTTTCTCCAGGCCACACAAGAGCTCGTTCTGGCTCATGGGGTTTCTCAAAGGACCTTCAAAGGTCAAAGGAACATCTCAGTAGAGCTGCAGATGTAGAGATATCTCACCATACTTGCTGTATATTCTTCTGCTCATTGCTTTGTCTCAGGCATAGCAAAATGAAGAGCTACATAAACATACCTTTATTTACCTGATTGCTTTTCCCCTGCTTCACCCCTCATTAATATATATATATAAAATCAACAAATATCATTAACCAGCTTCAAACTTTGCCTCCATTTAAAGAAAGTGTTGGTGAGAAGAGAATGGACCTTACTGTGCTTAAATGCAAAAAAACCCAAGTACTTTTGGCTGTTCTTGCATCAGCTCAATAAAGGAATCAATCTGTCAGTATTATTTTTTATAGAAAAAGGTGAACAACAATCCCCAGAAGATGCATTTAAAAGCTCTACACAACTGATCTCTACTTTGAGACTTAGTTTCTTCTGCCTTGTTAGTTTTTTCCCCTACTCTTAGCTTCTAAAAATCTTAAGGGGAAACTGTCATGGTATATTTGTTAAAGCACACAGTGAAATATGAAGGCTCTTCCAACACCAATAATGCTGTGAATACTCAGAGTCTTCATCCAAGCACTTTAGTTCTGTAATACACCCAATCAAGATGTTGTGAATCAAAATAGTATCATCATAAATTGGATTTAGGGACTGCTTGGAGTCTAAAAGCAATAACTGAGACTTCACAAGGAGGATTGTTCTGTTGTTAGAGAAACCTGTACAATATATCTGGGAAATGGTTCAGTGGGGATCCTTGTAGCAGGAAGCACTCAGAGCTGAGAGAATGTGCCAGGAGAGATTATACAAGAAAACAAGACCTGGCAAGAAAAGCCAAAGCAACATGATGCCATCAATTTAGGTTCTTGCTGCCTCAGCTGCCATAGGCTCTGTTCATGGCTGAGGGTTGTGACTGAGTGACGTGAAAGGAAAGAGAGGAGACTGAGCAGTCACTTGGAAAATAACTGAACATGCTTCAATGTTTGTTGCAAATAGCAATTTTGGAAAAAAAAAACAAAAAACCTTAGTCCTGAACTCCAAACAATCTGAGAAGTTCAAGATTCAGTAAACTTCCCTATTTGAGCTCACAAATATAAAAAAGCCTCTTAAAATCCATGTGTAGACATTCTACCTGGCAGGAACTGCTGTTTGCACTTCTCATTTTGACTTTGTCCCCAACTGCTAGGACAGGCTGGAAACTGCTGAAGAGCAGCTCAGTGGAGAAGGACCTGGGAGTGCTCATGGACAACAGGCTGTCCATGGGTCACAGTGTGTCCTGGTGGCTCAGAAGGCCAAGGGAATCCTGGAATGCATTGGGAAGAGCATTGCCAGTAGGTCAGGGAGGTGATCCTGTCCCTCTGCTCAGCCCTGGGGAGGTCACACCTGGAGTGTTGTGTCCAGTTCTGGATCCTCAGGGCCAGAGGGACATGGAGCTCCTGGAACAGGTCCAGGGCAGGGCAAGGAAGATGCTGAAGGGACTGGAGCTCCTCAGGGATGAGGAAAGGCTGAGGGAGTTGAGGCTGTTCAGCCTCGAGAATAGACACAGAGATGGACCTCAGGAATGGATTCAAGTACAGGAGGTGTCAAGAGGATGATCAGACTCTGCTCAGTGGTGGAAACCAGTGAAACAAGAGGGAACAGCAAAAACTGCTGCCCAGGAAGTTCCACCTGAACACAAGGAAGAACTTCCCTGTGCAGTCCCTGAGCACTGAACAGATTGCCCAGAGAGGTCGTGAATTCTCCTCCCTGGAGATATTCCGGAACTGTCTATACACAGCCCTGAGCCATGTGCTCTGGGCTGTCCCTTCTGTCTATACACAACCTGAGCCATGTGCTCTGGGCTGTCCCTGCTGGAGCAGGAGGTTGGACCAAAGGACCCACTGTGGTCCCTTCCAACCTAACACCTGTGATTCTGTGAGTTAAATAGCTTGAACTAGTGCAACCCTGAGCAGAGTGATCTCACAGGTGTGAGAAAGACTTTTGGAAAGTACAAACTAGAGGTTTGGGGCCCAGTGGTATGTGACTTCTCATGGTAAGACATCCAGATGTGGTGAAGGCTGGTGGAGTGAAGCCAAGCTTAAAAAACAAAGCTCTAACAGCACTGGGAAAATCCAATGCCTTCTGCTTGAGATTTGCATTTTAGAATTCATTCCCGCTTGACTTATGGCTGCTCTCTCTCTATAAATTTGATGACCTCTGACCAGAAGAAATTAAGTTCAATGATTTTCTGATTTGGTTGAACATTAGCCTCCCAGGGAACTGAATGTCATGGAAGGCTGCAACTTTTAGCATACTGAGTTACACCTCCTCAAAACAGGTGGATTGCCAAATGAGCATATTTTAAGCTATTTTTGAAAAAGCATTATATATCCAACAAATCAGACACAGGGTCAAAACTCTTTTATTGAGGATCATGTCTTGCCTGTTATTTATTCAGCAAAAAAATATTTATTTTGCTTTCTGATCAATGGTTGCTGTACTAATCCCTCTATTATCTTTAATTCTGTGTCACTATTTTTTTCACTTACAAATGTGAGGAATTAACTAAAAAAATGTCCAAACTGAATATCTATTTGCTGGTTCAAGCTCTGTACTGTCAGTGAAAATACAGCTCACGATTTCAGTAGGCATTGAGTTAGACTCACACTTTGTGACATTATCTCAGGTTTATGCATCTTCTATTTTCTGTTTCATCTGAGGTTTGGTGCCTTTCCTGTTGCTCCTGCAGACAAATTCTGCAGCCACTATGACACCTGAGATGCACCCAATCTCTCCTGAATTTCCTTGAAGTTACTTCTGTGTTTAAATAATGTCAAGTTCAATTGGGTTTGAGATGAAGGTAGAGGAAAACTGAGGGATTGACTCTCTGGTCTCATGGTTAATGCACTCCGATTTGGGATGAGGAGAGGTGTCAGGTTCAATTCTCTGCTTCAAATAAGGAGGATAGATTTGAACTTAAATCTCCTGTATTCCCATGGTTAACCCTGGGCAGCTGAAGGATGGCTATATTTCTCCCTTCTCCCTCCTGGTTCTGCTCTGATCAGGAAAACATTCAGATCTGTGAGGAAAGACTGAGAGAACTGGGGATGTTCAGCCTGGAGAAGAGAAGGCTCCAGAGAGACCTTAAAGCCCCTTCCAATGGCTAAAGGGGCTACAATAGAGCTGGAGAGGGACTTTGGACAAGGGCCTGGAGGGACAGGACAAGGGGGAATTGCTTTAAATTGAAAGAGAGTAGGTTTAGGTTAGATATTAGGAAGAAATTCTTCCCTGTGAGGGTGCTGAGGCAC
>NW_008673117.1:8720-20758 GCF_000695815.1 Acanthisitta chloris
GGTAGTGTTCAAGGTCAGGTTGGATGGGGCTTGGAGCAACCTGGTCTAGTGGAAAGTGTCCCTGCCCATGGCAGAGGGGTAGAACAAGGTGGCCTCAAAGGTCCCTTCCAACCCAAACCATTCTGTGATTCTGTGATTCTCTCATTGTTATGAATGACATAAGGTCCTCTCCAGCCAGGGGACAAGCACATCATCAGCCTAAAAGCAAGACTGAAACCATAATATATTCCTCAGTATTTCCTTCTGACAGATGTAGATCACAGAATCATAGAAACACTGAGGTTGGAAAAGACCTCCAAGACCACCAAATCCAACCTGTGACCCATCACCACCTTGTCAACTAGACCAGAGCACTAAGTGCCACATCCAGTTGTTTCTTGAACACTTCCAGGGATGGTGAGTCCATTACCTCCCTGGGCTGTACATTCCAATGCCTGACAGCCCTTTCAGTGAAGAAATTCTCCCTGATGTCCAAGAGATGGTGCCACTGTACACAGCCTGCCCTTTATTCAGGACTGCATGATCACTGCATCCCACTTGGGGCATGGTGGACCTGAAAATCCCACCAAGCTGCTGCTTCCAGAGGGGGGAAAGCAGAACCAAATTGGCATCCATTTCTTGGATCTACACCAACTTTGCTGAGTTACCTGAGTTGAGGATTATCTCATTTCCTATTATACCAGAGCTGTGTGTCTCCATGGGAGCACTGGATGTAAAGCATGCAAAAAACTTCAAAGGCACATGACATTAATGGTCTGTTAATGTTTCCTCTTCCCTGACAGTATGGAGAGCAGGACTCCCACTGACATCAGTTAGTAGCCTCCAGCCTGCTGCCAATGCCATGAATCTCATTTTCCAGGGGCTAACAGCTCTGTGGGAAGGTCAGAGTGTACCTCCCTATGAGAGCAGTCAGCAGCCATCAAGAGCTCACCACAAAGTCTGCAGGTGGTATAGCTTCAGTGCTCAAGTCCTACCCAATGTCTGTTCCAAAAACATGATCTTAATTTTCTAGGAATTATTATCAAAGAGAGTTTGACTTTTTTCCAGCTCAAATATCCTGAGTGGAGAAAGAAAGCAAAGCACACAGGGGTTAAAAATGAGGTGGGATATACGAGTCAATAATGTTTGATAAGATAATGATCTCAGAGCAGCTGTTACTGAACAAACATTTATTAGTATAAATCATCAGAGGCCTAATAAAATCTAAACTTACCAGAAAAATACCAAACGAAACTGCTTATGTAATAATTAAATATGCAAAATTCACAGCTCCCTAGAGAATTCCATTTTTTTCAGGGGCAGGTCCAAATCTATTTCACTTGCATATAAATCACTCCTAGACAGCAGTGCAGAAAATCCTACGTCCTTGCTAAGATTTATTTAATCACTTAAAGTATGATTTGTGCAAAGACAATAAAGACATAATTGTGAGATAACCCTGGTTATAATAGAGCAGTGGTAGAGAATTCCAAAGAAATGCTCATGTTCTGGCCTTTCTACTGGGGGAAAAAAGTGGGATTATGACAAATTCTGGATGACAAGGAGCTTGGTGAAACCTTAAATTCCCTTCCATGAGTTATTTCTAGCAGCTGATACATCAACACTGCTGGAATTCAGCACAAAGAAGCCACATTTGGAAGAACACAGAAAGCAGCACAGGAGGAATGATGTTGGTGAGGAACCTGGGAAAGGACAGGGGTTAGGAAACAGTGTGTGAATGTGTGTTCGTGCAGCAGAGAGGAGCTGAGTTCTGGTTTCACAGAGCTGCAACCAGAGTGTGTTAGCTCTCCTGGTGTGAGATCCTGTAAGAATATGAGGCATTGCTTGGAAGATTTTTCTGATTAGTCTTGGTGTGGTACTAGATAAAGGTTTTACTGCCATATCTGTGGGTTTGCTGATGGTATTGACAGGATTTGTGCCATGGAAAATTCAACCACGAAGCTAACTAGGAGTGTGAAGGAAAGGAGAAAAGGTATGGGAGAAACTGTGTCTGGCTGCTCTGGGCAGAGGACTGGATTGGAAACGTGGTGTGATCCTGGCAGTGCTGTACAGAAATTAGATAACACATGCTGTGAGGGCTAGAGACTCAAAATGAAGAGTCTACTCAATGTGAAGTGAATCCCAATGGTATCACCAATGTAACTATTTTGGTGATGAAGAACTGTACAATTCCATGTCTTGTTTCCATTCCCCTTTATACAGGAACATTGATATGAAGAGCATTATTAGTCTAAACAAATGCAACAGAACTAGGAAACAAGATTATTCCACACTCTGAGAACACATTAGTGCTCAAATTGTCTATTATTAAATAAGGACTTAACAGTTATACGAAGTGGGAACACTGATCTGCAGGTTTAACATCCTGGTAGACACTGAGAGAAGCTATTTTGACTCAAAACATCTCTCAGAACTCCTCTGGACCAACACATGAATGAGCACAAAGTGCCACTTAAGACACTGCTGGCTGGTTGCAGCTTTCTGACTGACAGCAGAGGTGAGGACAAGGGACTGGAAGGGGAGAATGAGTTATGCTAAGATTGATTTCTGCATTTCAAATAATTGATGTTTCCAACCAGTGTTCAGTTTTTCCTCAGTCAGAAGCACAGCTTGTTTATCACAGCCTGAAATGGATGAAAGGAAATATGTGCATATTAATGTCCAAAAAAAAAAAAGCTTTAGAAATGGTTGAGTGAGAACTTTTCAAACAAACCTTAATGAGGACAGATAATAACATGGATATTTTCTAGCTAAATTTAAACTGGTTTTCAATCCTACCCAGAAGGGACACTTAGTCCTGCATATACTTTTTCTTCCCAGGGGCAGAATTATTACAGAGTAATCTCAATATCTACTAGGTGTGAATGAAATGGCAAATGTCTGGCCTAGTAAATATTTCCATTTCCACAAAATCCTTCCAGTTGAATATTTTCCTCTTTACTAACTCTACACCAGAACATCCTGAGCTTCACTTTCATCTCAGGTCAATGTACAAAGTGACTTTTAGATCCTGTTAAGTCTTTGACATGTTTTGCACATGTCTAAAAAAAAAAAAATCTTTGGTTTCTTTATGGGTTTAAGAAGTTATTGACCAGTGGTTTGAGGATATTTGCAGCATGTAAATAATGAGGTTATGTTTTGTTAGAAGCCAAGGGGGAGAAGCAAGGCCCAGGTCAGCCCAGCAGTTGCCACACTAGTCACAGTGACTGCCCTGAGCAGTGCTCTGGCTCTCTCCACTTGCATTAGGCTCCTTCTGTGTTCCAGGTGTTGCCAGTGAGGCAGTGCAATTTTTTTTGTGCTTTTTTCCTCATAATAATAAGGAAATTGCATGGCAGGCAGCTGGTATCTGCTGCAGTTCCCAGGCTGCTAAGTATATTGGGTTTTTTACTGAAGGTATTGGTCCTTGCCATAGAATAACTGTGGTTTGGGACCTTGCACTTCATTTTGTTAAACTTCATGAGGTTTGCATTGTTCCACCTCTCCAACCTGTCAAGGCCCCTCTGGATGTCCCATCCCTTCCCTCCACACACTTGGTGTGGTCAGAGAACTTGCTGAGGGTGACTCAATCCACTGTCCATGTCACCAACAAAGATGCTGAACAGTATCAGCCCCAGCACTGACCCCTGAGGGACACCAGGTGCATATCAGGTAAATTTGATATGCAACAGGAGAAGAGTTTGGAGAAGAGTTTGGAGCAAGGTCTAAACACCAACCTCCTGCCTAACAGATATTAAACTATTTGGGGTCTGAAGCTCTCAGATAGTGTTTACTATCTGAGCAGTAGCTGCAGCTGTCATGCTGCACAGTGGAATAGCACTATTATTATTTTATTACCTTTGATTAGTAGAAATTGTATCTTACAGCAAGCAAAACCACTATAAATGCATTTAGCAGCAGCTGTATATATGCCCAGCACTGGCCTCATGAGGAGATGCTGCATTAGAGAGACACCATTCATCACACTTTAGATTTGAGGCAATATCCTCTCCCTAAATTAACATCATCACCTTCTAACAGCTGTGACCAGGAGCTCAGTGATAGCTGATGAGCTTGTCAGTGTTTCCAATATAAATTCTCTCTTTAATAGATTTATTTGTGAGTTAGATCTACTTAGCTATAAAAATCTGCTCTGGGTTGGCACTTGGCATGTTGGGCTGTCCCTGGATGATTTTCTTCACAGTCCTTCTGTGCTTGATTGAAAACTTTTTGCCAAATCCAGTCAACCATAATAAACTTCTGGAAATAGTAATTAAGGATCTTGATGGCTTTGTGGCTGTGGGTTTAGCCAAATGGTTCCTTCTGTGGGGAACAGGCAGAATCTACTTAGTGATGATGGGATGTTCTGGATCCAAAGGGTGCTTGAATATTATCCTGCCCTAAACAGTTCATTGAGCAATTTCATCCTCCTTTCTCTCTCCAAAATGCTTATCAGCTCTGTTTCTTCCCCTGAGAATGTCAGAAATTGCAATGAGAAAATTTGACACTGGATTAAACAAAAGTGTAGTTCTATGTGTTTATATTTGGTTTAACATGTGAAACCTTCATATTTAATAACACTTTAAAAAGAGGCTGAAATGATTCACTGTGTCCAAAATCAAGAAATTCTTTCTATTTTTCTCCCCTGTTTCTTGCATGAAGTTATACCTAGAAAATTTAACCCATAAACATGAAGTTTTCTTTAGCTGAAAATGCATTTTTAAAAAAGTAGTGCTTCTCTGGAAGAAAAAAGAAATAGCTGTGGTTTAGTCCTTAGATGATTCTCCATCACCTGTTTACAGAAAATGTGTCCAACAATATCCAAAAATAACAGTTGGTAACAACCACTCACTCAGCACATATTTATCAGCATAAATTTCAATACAAACATCTGATGACCAGATGTTTCCATTCAGATTGCAAGAGAAGACATTTTAGCAATCTTTGTATTTGGGGAGCAGGAAATTCATCAGTTGGTTTTGTGAGTTTTCATCTTGGTGAATTAAAATTTCAGACAGAATTCATGTAACTGTACAGAGGAGCTGTGATTGTGTGCAGGCTTTTGGGGCTGTGTTATGTAGCCTCTATGGAAAACCAAGTGTGGAGCAATACAAACTATTGTGTTGTAGCTGATGTTCATGTAGACCCCAGAGGGATAACACTGGGCTCTCCTTTGAGGAGTGCAGGAGGTTGTAACCAGGTAGGGCTCAGCCTCTTCCCCCAGGCAACTACTGACAGGACAAGAGGAAACAGCCTCAAGCTGTGCCAGGGCAGGTTCAGGTTGGACATCAGGAGGAATTTCTCCATAGAAATGGTTGTCAAACATTGGAATGTGCTGCCCAGGGAGGTGGTGGAGTCACCACCTTGGAGGTGTTCAAGAAATGACTGATGTGGCACTTAGTGCTCTGGTCTAGCTGCCAAGGTGAAGATCAGTCAAAACCTGGACTCAGTGAGATCTTTTCCAACCTAAATGGTTCTGTGTGATGTCTTTGAGGCACTTCTTGATTCAGCAGACTCATAAAACCTTGTTTTGTACCCACTGTGCACTTCCTGTGGTGCTGGGAAGAGAACTATATCTTCCACCACACACAGGGTGATAAAATCCACCTTGCTCCAAGGCTTATCTGGGTCTCCTCAGACCCAGGAACAGATCAGCATTTCTATGGCAGGAGCTCTCTTAGGACAGAATATCCTGTCAGTGGATACAACACCAAGGTTGTACGGAATGTCCTTCCCTGTGGAAGAGACTTGTATTCCTCTTCTTGTCCATGATCAAATCTTACAGCAGATTTACGTTCCCCTCACTAATTCCTATAATCCATTAATTCCTGTATTGACTGAAATGATCTATTATTGCATTTCATAAAAGGAAAATGATTTTGATACTTTATAATTTAAACATTTATTAGCTCTTTCTGTCATTGTAGTTGAAGCAAAACTAGTCCTGAAGCTGAGAAGGCTTTTTCTGGGGCACACAAGTGTGAGCAAATGCTGATAGCCAACTCCAGTTACAGCAGAGCAGTTTTCTCTCCTGTGTCAGTGTGCTGTGCTGTCACAGAATGAGCAAAAAAGAGCTTTCTGTAACATTCCTTGCCATGTGGGAAGGTCCAGTGGATGCCAACTAACCAACCAACCAAGTCATGGTCTGTGCATATTCTTCACATCTTCCTGATTTGTGTTTGGACTCTGCAGGTGACTCTGTCAGAGTGACCAAGCTTTCAGTGGAAACAGGACCAGCTGCCAAGGCAGTGTTCAGCATAGCATCTCCTTCCCATCTAGCTATCTGTTATAATCTCTAATTAGCTACAGTTTCCTCAAGTGTTCCTGGCACAAATGTTTTCATATCTACTTCAAACTCTCCATCTCATTAAAGCATCATAAAAAGCAATACCTTGACACACTTCCCATGTAACTGTAGGATTGCAGCTGCTTTTTATTCCTTCACCACAGTTCTCCTGCACATACACCTGTGTGTTAGTGGCCTGGAGGGATGAACAACACCTGAGGCTTTAGGTTGACCTCTGAGATGAGTCTGAGAAGGGTTTGGAGCAGAGCAAAACTAACTCCCTTCTGCTCTGTAACGTTGGCTTTAATGTCTTCAAAATATGTTGGCAATGCAAGGGGCATAATTCAAACAGTCTTGGAATACAGGGGGAAAGTGAATAATAGTGAGCTTTTTACAGAGCAGTTACACTGTGTGGTATCAGCCTTCTTGAAGCCTTGTAAACCTGTCAGAAACATTCTTGCTAATAGTTCATAATACCTTGTTGTAGGAGAAGTAATCAGTGATTTCTCAACCAAACTGGCAATTCAGAAATGAGTCATTGCTCACATTGATTTTTTCCCTGTGGTCTGCATCTGTGTCAGGCAGTGCAGGAGCTGTGTGTTCCCATCCCCTTGTCACAGGCACCAGTCAGGTTTCAAACCATGAGACTTTGACCTATTCCGATGCAAATTTTCTCCTAATGCATTTTGATAGTTTAGCTAAACATGTTTTGACTAAGCTTTGGAAGAAAAGCTACTATTAGAAAGCTATAAGGAAGCCATTTAGGGCTGAAACTAATCATTTGTTAGGAATTCCTTATCAAAACCTGTTCTTAAAAATTTCCATTTAGAAATAAGTTTTGGGTCTAAGGGATCCTTTATTTTCAGTAAATAGGACAATGTTTAATATAGATGTGTAAGAAACTGTGTACAGCTCTGGTGTCCCCAACATAAGAAGGGTATGGAGCTGTTGGAGCAAGGCCAGAGGAGGCCACCAAGCTGAGAAGAGAATTGGGGCACCTTCCCTATGAGGACAGGCTGAGGGAGTTGGGGCTGTTCAGCCTGGAGAAGAGAAGGTTGTGTGGAGACCTCAGAGCAACTTTTCAATATCTGAAGGGGCTCCAGGGAAGCTGCAGAGAGACTCTGTGTTAGGAGCTGTGGTGATAAGACAAGGAGTAATGTGGAGAAATTGAAAGAGGAAAATTTAGACTAGCTATTAGGAATTAATTTTTTCCTGTGAGGGTGGTGAGACAGTGGCCCAAGTTGCCCAGGGAGGCTGTGGCTGCCCCAATCCTGACAGTGTTCACAGTCCAGTCAGGTTGAGCCTTGAGAAACCTGTTCTAGTGAGAAGTGTCCCTGCTCAGGGCAGAGGGTTAAGACTAGATGATCTGTAAGGTCTGTTCCAACCCCTTAACATATGTAGCTAGAGATAAGTAATATTGTGATGTATCTGGATGTCTTCTCTGAGTTTGGAGTGGCATTCAAAGTACTGACAGTTCACCCACTGACTCAGCTATCTCTGCTATCACTAAATCATTTACAAGTGAGAAGTGTCCCTGCTCAGGGCAGAGGGTTAAGACTAGATGATCTGTAAGGTCTGTTCCAACCCCTTAACATATGTAGCTAGAGATAAGTAATATTGTGATGTATCTGGATGTCTTCTCTGAGTTTGGAGTGGCATTCAAAGTACTGACAGTTCACCCACTGACTCAGCTATCTCTGCTATCACTAAATCATTTACATTGGAAAAGACCTCCAAGATCACCAAATCCAACCTGTGACCCATCACTACCTTGTCAACTAGACCAGAGCACTAAGTGCCACGTCCAGTTGTTTCTTGAACACCTGCAGAGATGGTGACTCCACCACCTCCCTGGGCAGTTTTTTCTAATGTCTGACAAACCTTTCCAGGAAGAAATTCTTCCTGATGTCCAACTTGAATCTCCCCTGGTGCAGTTTGAGGCTATGTTCTCTTGTCCTGTCACTCACTGCCTGGGAGAAGATCCCCACCTGCCTACAGCCTCCTTCCAGGTAGATGCAGAGAGGGATAAGGTCTTCCCTGAGCCTCCTTTTCTCTCCAGGCTAAACAACCCCAACTCCCTCAGTCACTCATGTGACTTACTCTCCAAACCCTTCCCCAGCTTCATTGCCCTTCTCTGTCCCCACTCCAGCCCCTCAATGTCACCTCACATCTCTGGAAAGCTTCAGCCAGCTCTAATCTATTATTTTTCAAGTCTTACAGTGTTTCCTCCTCTCACTGTCAATGAGAAAATTTGCAATTTTACAGCCCCCAACTCTGAGTACTGACAGTGTTGTGATTGTGAGTTATAGTCCAAGTCTAACATTTCATGACTTGTGTGCCTAGAAGGGAGAAATCAAAAACATCAAGGAACCCTCTGGGTTAGGAGTTGCAAGAGGCTGTTGCTGTGACCATGGGTTATTCTGCACCATGTTGCCTCTCTCAGCAGTGCTGGAGGGACAAGAGTATTTGCCTGTACAGTAGAATAGGTTAAACTCAGGACAAAGAAACATTTTCTTGTGAAAGCTTGAAAATATCTTTATGGCTTCATAAGGATTTCCTGCTCTCCATCACCATTTCTCCAGGGAAAATCCAGTCAGTGTCAATATTTGCAGAGCTAAGAGTTGACCAGATATCATATCAGAGATGGTCTGTTCAAGGTTTGTAGTCTAAAATCAAACAGGAAACTCCCAGATCTAAAAGTGTAATGCTGAAGGAAAACATTCCTACAGATGCATGCCAGGAAACAGGTAAAAGAGAACAAATGAATGGTCATAAATTCATCTTTGCCTAAATGAAAGTGATTATGGGAATAGATACCAATTGCATCATTGGATTTAAAAGAAACTGTCATATATACCTATATACACACTAAAAAAGGTATCTTAGTGTGCTTAATGAGGAAAAATACTGCTAATTTTCTTTGCTTAGGATTAGTTTCTGAGGGAACAGATAACATCTTAAATTCCATCTTGAATCATGGTACTATTTTTGCTTTATCTTTTGTGCCTGTAAAAACGTAACTCTCTGCTCAGTACAACAAATGAGCTCACTCTTTATTTTCCACTCCAATTCTGAATTGCAAACTACAAAAAGAGGTAGAAGATGAAATTATTTCCTTATTGGTGGTTTAGGAGTTAGTGAATATTTATTTGCTATCCTATAGATCATTAACACTTGGAGAGAGAGCTCAGAAAAAAAAAGACATGAAGCTCAAAAAAAAAAAAATGAGAGAGGAGATATTAAATCAGAAAACTTCTCCCCTTGAGATACTGCAGGAAATTCCCATATCTTAATTCGAGTTTCTTTAATATAAATTTTCAGGTTTGATCTTTCTGTGTATAAAGGAATTATCTTTTATTAATACAGCCCATTAAGCTGTGTGTATTGAGTTGTTCAGTGGTGATATTGCCTAAACTTTGCAAACCATTGCTGAAATAGCTTTTCAGTTAAATATACAGAGTATACATAATACATGATCAGGTCTTGTGCGGGGAGGATTTTAATTGGGTTTTAGTTTGGATCATCTGGGTGACTTATTCTTCAAGGCATAATTTGCCAACACAACTCTGGTTTTGTGTGTCCTCTCTCTCTTAAAGATGTGGTAACACAACCACTGAAGGAAAAGAGGTTTCCCACTGTAAAAGAATTAGGCATTAATTCCTCCCCAATATTCCCCTCACAGCTATTTGTTTTTTCATGTCCCTTCCTTCCTCCCTCCAATGTTTGGGCTTCAGTCATGTGAAATACATGAACTCAGTGCTCAGAGTGTGCTTTGAATCCGCTGGGACTCCCACATAAATAAAGTACATTAAAGGCTGTCAGGGACCAACCCCCAAGGAGAAATCCAGAAGCTTAGAAGAGGAAAATGTAAGTTTTGTTGAAACCACTGTGTTTGGAGCCACTGGAGATAGGGCCTGGAATGATAAGCAGCAGATAGGATCGGACCACAGTGTGAACTTGCAGCAAATTTCAGATAAATACATGTTTTATACACAAAGAAATGCTCCTAGAAATCGGCAGGGAACATCCTAATCACAGCCCAGAATTGAAAGTCTAATTGTTTTATCTGATTCTCCTTTTTTTTTTCCTTCTGAAATATAATTTCCTGATAGAAAGAGAGGAAAACTCTTTGATTATTCTTTTTTGAACTATTTATTTTTTAATTAGCTTTTCAATTTAATTAGCTTTCCCAAATCACTCTCAGTAGTATCAGTGTGTTTGTGGAACAATCTGAACACCCTCTGGTGGTCACAAAATAACTTTTGGAGCTTTTTATGCCTTCAAGCATCATTCCAGTGTTTTTCCAGGGAAGGGTGGTTGTCTCAATGGTTATATCCTGAGCTGTGAGTTTTATGGGATCTCTCATCTAATCCTGTGATAAATGTGGCATTTAAAACTTTAATATGATAGGGAGAAAATAACTTGAGGTGAATCAGCGTAAACAGAAATTAATTGGCTTCCAAAATCTTAATTAAAATTTATAACCCCACACACCTCTAGAGAAATCCCTTCTAGGGGTGGAAGGGGAAACTTCTGTAAGGTTTTTGCAGTTTGTTGTAAACAATCAGAAATGCTTTATCACAGGCCACTTTGAATGTGCAATCCCATAAAACCTGCATTCCCTGGGCTCTCTCCTTCCAAGTGGCTGCTGCTGCTTCAAGAAACTACTGAAAGGGCATGTAGTGATAGAACAAGGGGGAATGGCTTCAAAGTGAAAGAGAGGATGCTTAGATTGGATATTTGGAAGAAATTCTTCTCTGTGAGGTGCTGAGGCTCTGGCACAGGTTGCCCAGAGAAGCTGTGGCTGCTCCATCCCTGGGAGTGTTCCAGGCCAGGTTGGATGGGGCTTGGAGCAGCCTGGGCTGGTGGGAGGTGTCCCTGCCCACAGGAGGAGGTGGAACTAAATCATCTTGAAGGTCCTTCCAACCCAAACTGTTCTGGGATTCTACAAAAAGCACAATTATTTCCTGGACTAGTTGGTTAGGTTGAGAAGCTTTCTTCCTCTGCTCTCTGTACAGTGGGATCATCCCCCTGCACTGGGCACTGGGGAGGTCCCAGCTCAGTGCCAAAGGCCATTGAGGCACTGGAGCAAGTCCAGCCAAGGACAACGAGGGCAGCAAAGGGCTAGAGCACATGGGCAAGGGCTGAGGGAGTTGGGCTTGGTCAGCCTGGAGAAGAGGCTCAGGGGTGACCTCCTGGCTCTCTGTAACTCCTGCCAGGGCTGGACAGAGGTGGGGGATGTGTGTCCTGCCAGGGCTGAGGGAGAGGACTAGAGGGAATGGCCTTGAGCTGAGACAGAGGAGATGTTAGGAGAAATGTTTTCCCTGTGAGTGTGTTCAAGCACTGGGATATTGCCCAGGGAGGTGGTGGAGTCACCATCCCCAGAGGTGTTTAAGAGGTGTCTGGATCTGACACTGGAGGATCTGGTTTAGGGGTTCCAGCAGTGACAGGTTAATGGTTGGACTTGATGATCTTCGAGGGCTCCTCCAACCTTGATGATTCTGTGATTTTATGCTCTGGCTTAATCTCCCATAGCACTGCTACCCAGGTACCTTTTCCCATCTATTCCCAGCTGCAGTGAAGCATGTTCCTGGCCTAGTCCCACACTCCTTGTCCTTTGCTGCCACAACCAATTAGTATTAGTCAGCTCACCCTCTGCCTCCACTCTCTCCTGCTTCCTGAGAACATGCTGCTAATGGACCAGGCAGGCAGCAAGCCTGAATCCCTAATGGAGGTGTAAAGCAGAGCAATGGGACACACTTCATCCCAGGTGTTC
>NW_008673117.1:20777-37764 GCF_000695815.1 Acanthisitta chloris
GAAAATTTGCAGCCAAGCCCAGAGAATTGGATGACATGTGTGATAATTTCTTACCCCGTAATCAGAGTCCATAGATTTTCTACTCTGATTCTAGGTGCTACAGCAAACTGCTGCTTGTACATAACACAGGCACAATCCTTACTTGTTTGACAACATATTTCTGAAACAGGGGAAGGTATAAAATCCATAATTTAGGTAAAAGATTTCATAGGAGCAGTTCAAAAAATCCTAACAGCAGGTGCATGGTTAGTGTTGGAGATGTGAGTGATCTGCCTGCAGTCCTGTTAGGAAGATCAGCTACTAAACTGGCAAAGGAAATGAGTCACAATTTTGCTTGGAATTTGGTATTTAGGAGAGGAGGAGAAAGCTATCCCATGCACAATCCTGTGCAGTGATACCTGCAGTTCCATAGCTGCTTGCTGCTATCTGTTACTGCATCTCACCTCTCTGCAGCATGTAAAATTATCTCTCAGATAACCCTCAGCTGACAATGAGCCATAATGAAAACACTTCACAGATGCTACAGATACTGATGAGTCACTAAAACAGCCACAACCAGATCATCCCACGCTCACAGTGAAACCTATGCAAGTCTGGAGTGCAACAAACTTATTAGGGTTTGTTGTTAGGAAATGCAAAGAGTCTTGTTTTCTTAAAGTGTGTTTTAAATCTGCCTTAAATAAAAGTATTTCCTAAGTTTTTGCTGAAGGATTTGCACATTCACCATTATCTGTGCTGGACAGGCCTAAATAGCTTAAATCAATCATGAAATAAATGTGTATTTTGACCTGTTTGAATGTGACTTTATCAACAATCTGTAAACACAAGGCAAAGCATCTGACTCAATGAATGCCAGTCTTGCATTTAGTAGAACCACAGGATCATTAAGTGTTTCATTGCTTATCAATAACATCACAGACTGTGTTAACAGATAAAAAAGGTTTCTGGGAATATCTTTATCCTCACTGACATAATCAAGCCATTCCTAGTCAATAGCTCCCTCTTCAGTCCTGCAGCAGAGCTCAACATTCATTTGTCTTGGCAAATAAAGTTGGTTGTTTTAGCTGAATAATGGCAAACACACTCATTAGCTTTTGCAGAGATGTTTACTGCAGAAAAGCTAAACGAAATAATGTGCTGAACAGTGTAAGCTTCATGGCAAATGTTATTTGCAGCTCTTGGAACCTGCTTCTCCTTCTTGGGTCAGTTTGGAAAATAAGGTCTTTGATCTCTGGACTTGAAACTGATTCTGGGGTGTTAGCAAAATCATTGGAATGGAGGAAAACACAGATGATATGAGAAACTAATATACTGAACAATAGAGTTTGCATTAAACTGACAGTGGCAAAGCAATTAGAATGTGCACTCAAGCAATAGGTAAATGTGAAAACATCTGCACACAGAAACATCCAGAGCAGAGTGATCCTAGTGAAGAACAAAGCTCATTCCAAGTTAAGGATGATAATTTAAGCCATTTTATGAGCAAATCCTCTGGTTGTTTGACTAATATCAGCAGTTTGCTCCCATAAGTACAAAATGATGTGGAATCCTAATGGCCACTTAAGGCATGAAAATAACATAATTAGAGTAATAAATACAACTTCATGTTTTCATAATTGGAGTAATAAACATAATGGTGTGTTTCGATAATTTACCTGATTGATATCTGCGGTTTCTTTTTGTTATACCCTGGCACTGAAGGGCCCAGGGAGTGGGTAGTGAATAGAGCAGAGTGTAGCTGTTGTCCTCAAAATAATCTGCATTCTGGAGAGGGAAGATAGGTGGGAATGGGATGGAAATGTCTGTGAAAGTCATGGTATCTGCTGGAATATAACACCAGAGATAACAGTGATAGCTTAGGAAAACTGCAAACTATGAAAATGAAGATAATTTACCAACATTTATGTCTCTTCTTATTCCCTCACTGCTTCTAGCCTGGTTTTGTGTCTGTGCAGGCCCAGAGAATCCCTGCCATGGTCTAGCTGACATGGTTCTGTTAGGTCACAGGTTGGGCTTGATCCTGGAGGTTTTTCCAACCTGATTGATTCTGTGATTTCATATGACATAGGTAATATTCTTGTATTACTATGAGGAATTAGTTATTCTTTTGCCTATCTTTTGCATTTCACAATAAAAGGACTCAAAAAGAAAATGGAGCCATTGGAGCACTGAATTTCCATTGATGTTGGGATGACACTGCTTCAGTTTTACCTGTTTTCTTAACTCTGTATTTTAATGTAGAGTAAGCTCACTATTAACCAAGGGTCAGGGAGTTGTGGGTTTATATTTCTTTCTTTATAACACATGTGAGGAAAGACAGGTCTGTGCACGAGGCCACACAGCAGATACAGAGAGTTGGGAATGAAAAGCAGATAAATGAAGGCACCAAGTTCAAAGAGCTGCTGCCTGATTTTAAAGGACAGATATCCAGGGGACACTGTCACCCTCCATGTTCTAAAGCTGTGGTAACATATCTAACTGTATTTATGGATACACATTAGAGCCACCTAAATAATTGATGTGCTAACAGTGACTATAAAATTCCCTTTATAATGTTCTAACTGGGAAGTCCTTTTTTGTTTGCTTTTTTCTTTCAAGTTCACCTTTAAATGCTGTTCTGTAGTGCTTGACTCTCACTGAGGCATATTAGCTACTCCTAATAAACACATTAACATGATCTGGGGATATGAGTGTAACTTGCAGGGTAAGTTCTAAACACTCCAGATGTGCTAAAACTGTCCAGGCTAATTCAGATGTTTATGAACTGGGACTCTGCCAGCTCTGCATCAGGGTGATGGAGCAGTGGCTTTGCACCTGCTGCTGGGAAGTAGCAACAAATCTATTAGGAAGTCCTGTGACTATTTTTATTTGCTTTTTATGCTGAATAAGACATTTTCTCTACATCCATAGGCATATTAAGCAGTGGGGTATAAAGTTCTTCTATAGATGTTCTATTTTTGTCCTTGAAAGTGGCAGAAGACAAATCCAAGTCTCCCACTCACCCGTTCCTTGCTGCCTTTGAAGTCAGGAAATGATTCAGCAGTGCTGCTGAAGTCAAAACTTTGTTCAGGGAGTGACACATCAGATGCTTTTCGGGGTTTGTTTTGATTTGTTTTTCCCCCTGCATTACCAATTTGGTTGGGATTTTGCACTATCAGGGCAAAGCCCTCAGCAACCTGTTTAAAGCAGATGATGAAATCACAAGCCTCCCAGGCAGATGGTCTCTGTATGAGTGACCTAAAGGTGGTGTCATTGTCCCAGTGACTCCCTCTGGAATGGCTGGAGGGGTCTTAGCCCATGGTGAACTTTCATACAAACAATTATTCAAACCCAAATTATTCACTAGCTGCTGGGAAAGAAATGTAAATAATTTACTCAATGTGTATTATTTTGAAATCTAAGCCGTAGCAAAGTAGCATGAAAACATTAGTGTCAAAAACTGAGATCACTAGTGGGGAAGAAATTATACAGTTAAATCCTATATGACTCATTGCAACAGTTCTAATTTAAGGCTTTCTCAGCATTTAAATGGTTACACTGATTGATTAACCTTTGATAACTGTTGATCTCAGGCCAGGAATGTGGTGGGACACAGTTGAGCTTCAGTACTCAACATTCATGGTCCATTGGCTTTGTTTTGTGTTAGCTCCATGGGTGCTGAATTAGTGCACAGAAGTCCCTTAGGTCTGATCTTTTCATAGATTTCCATTCTTAGAAGACAGAGAGTCCTATGGAGGCACTAGAGATTTTGGCTCTGCTTTAGGCAAAAGCTGAAATAAAACAAAATTGTCAGAAAAAATGAAGCTATTCAGAGTTGGGATGAGTCTTAACAGCCCCCAGATCTCACCCCCATACGTGGGAGCTGGAGAGAAAGGGACAACTGGCAGATCTAAACTTGGGCAATTGCAATTAGCATCTACTTTCCATTGCTTCTTTCTCACTTGCTGTACTGGGACTGGTCAGAGGTTTGGATTTATTTTTTGGGGTTGTTTGGAACTGTATTAGTTGATCAATGTCCTGACAACGTCATGAAATGCATCCAGTCAGTATTTCTCATGCTTATAGGTTAAATCCAGATAGTAAATGAACATACACAACTTACACTTTGTTTTTACCACATTTACACCATGACACAACTCTGCCTCCCTATTGCATTTATGTTTTGGGCAGAATCTCTCAAATTAGAGATTCTCACCTAATTCAAGGCTAGTTTATAAAGTCTTGTGGGGAAGGATCATTTCTTTGGGTAGGAGATGATATATTCCCTGCACAGCTGGATAATGTTCATCTCCTCTTCCTCTGCACAAAGCTCATTGGGGTTGAGAAGGGGAAAAAACCCACCCAAAAACCCCATATGGAGCCAACTACCATGAACTCTGCTCAGGGACCATGTTCACTTAGTAATGAAGCTTTCCCCAACCTTTTTTCTCTCTCTGAGACACTGTGGACAATAACCCCTCAATGTGTTTCTGTAGCAAACCTTTATTTTCCAGCTAGGCTGACACAGAGCACAGAAATAGAAATGATGTACTTTGGTACGTGTGAAATATTGGTAACATTTTAAATAGCTGCTTTAGATTGGTATTTAATTTGCATTTTAAAAGCATTTATTACCAGTTAATGAATCAATTGATTGCTCAAAGAGCACTTAATGAGATTTATTGCCTTATAAAAGAAAAAGTTAGGAGCTAAATTACACAGAGTACAATCGTCACTGCAATTGTCTTTATGTTTGTACCAACTCAGGAATGGCTCAGGGAGATGGGCAAGTGGTGTGGTGCTGGCTGATGGATGAATATTGGCAGGAACCTCTTGAAATAAAGCAAGACAATTGCACAAAGATAAAATCATGGCAAACAGATCTCCCAGTGGAGCAGCCACCTGATGGTCCCCAGATAAAAGAGATCCTGTTGCATGAGGGGTTTGGATTCAGTTTGCTCCTAAAGAAATGAGTGGAAAAGTTCTGCACAGAATCTGCAAAGCCACATTAAAACCTCAAGTTAATCTTGGCAGCAAGAAGCCCATGAAGGACTACACAAGACCTGTAAGTCGTGCAATGTTTAAGCAAATGTCCAATAATTTCTTTAGTAAATTGCTCTATAGAGATCTTTTCTCAGTATTCCAGTTCCTACTACCCATGGAATTGTGTTCCCACTTAAAAGGAGTTTGTTGTCTTTTCCTATCCAGGTTTCAAAGAGCAAGTGAATTCCTTTCAAGGTCTGATAAGTGACCAATTTAACATTCTGCCTCTTGGTTTCTGAGCTCTCTCCTACTTTAAAATTTCAGACTTCCCTTTGAATGGTACTGAGACTAGAAGAGGAGCTCAGCTGTGCCTCATCCCATGATTGCTGCCTCCCAGAAATCCTTTCAGGGAAAACTCTCTGAGTTCCCTTTGTTTTCCTGCAGGAAATATGAGAGAGTTTGCTTCGCTCTCCTTTAGCAGCTGAAATGACATAACAAATTAGTATTTTAGTTATGTTTGAAATGCTTCCTTGTTCCTTTTGCCTCATCTGCTGCTTTGTAGTTCTGTTTCTACTTGCTCTACCATCTGGTTTTAACAATAGGAAGATTATGATTTTCAATTTGCTGTTAAATAAAATGCCTCAGGTGTTAATTCATGCTCTGCTGGTATCAGCCTCTGGTTTATCAGGGCTAAATATGGATCATTGTCTGACTCTGCATTCTTTTTCATTAGCCAGTTTAGTATTCTGCCATGATTTGATCCACCCTACTGGGCTGGAAATAATGGCCACAGTCTGATTTCTGTCTAAACCCAGACTAGAGGGAAAACTGCTTGAGCTTATGCATCCTAATTTGAATCCTAGAAATATGACTTTAACCATGCCTAGTGTTTCCAAATTGTGAACTTAATCTCAGTTTGGAACAGCTCATTTTCAGTGGAATAAAAATACCATTTCTACTCATTACTTCTTTCTTACGCTTCCAAGTTTTGCAGTGGAATAATATACAAATTAATTCAGTTTCTTATGTTGCAGAACTAACTCTTTTTATGGAGTGATTGCCATGCTCTGCCCCCAATAGGATTTTCTATGAACGTTATGCTTTGATGCACCTTAAGTTATATTTTACATTGTGCTGCAATTATTTTGCAGCCCGTGTTGCTGCAAGACATATTATGGGTAAGTAAGCACCAGTAGGTTCTGCAGAGGTACAAGACTTTCACTTAAGGGATGTAATAGAAACTTGCCAAAGTAAATAATCAAGATATTTTATAAGGATGACACTTCAAAATAAAATATGAAAACAAATCTAGGAGCTCGAAGTTTTCTCATAGCTCAGTGCTAAGGTTATCTAGTCTCTTAGCCCAGTTTTCCCTCTGGTACTGAAGTGTTCAAACAGAAATGGTGATTTTGTTCAGCACTAAGTTCAAAAGCTACTGAGAACTACTAGATATTAGGAAGAAGTTGTTCCCTGTGAGGTGCTGAGGCTCTGGCACAGGTTGCCCAGAGAAGCTGTGGCTGCTCCATCCCTGGGAGTGTTCCAGGCCAGGCTGGAGCAACCTGGGCCAGTGAAAGGTTTCCCTGCCCATGACAGGGGGTTGGAACTAGATGGTGTTTAAGGTCCTTCCACCCAGACTCTTCTAGGACTGTATGACTGAGCCTTCACAGCTCTGGAGTAGTTCAAGACCAAAAGAGCTTCTGGACTACTTCAGCAGCTGAGGGACTGTTTTACCTGCCCTTGTACAGTTGATGTTTTGGCATCATTTTATACATTCCTCAGTCACTGAGTCCATTTCTTCTGGCCCCTGAGATGCTCCTCTGGTGTTTGTCTGCAGGACTAGGATGCACATCTGGAGGACTGAGCTCTGCAACTGCAGGAGTGTTGCATCCACACATGCACAGCTGGTTGGGGGATCTGTAACTCTAATTTTTCCCAAGACAATGTCTTCCAGTGTCTTCAGGTGAGTGATTTTCTTCCTTTATGTCGTTTACATGGAGAAAGAGGTGAGGGATGGGAGTCTTGAGCCTGTGTCAGTGACTTTTGCTGCAGTCTTGTGCTGATGCTGTAGCTGAGGGATGACTTGTGCCTGTTTCTTATTCATGGTGTTCACCTGTACAGGATGACTCTGAAGGAAGGACACACCAGGCTGTCCATCCCTAACTAACAAATCCACCACAAATATATCTAAAGCTCTGGCTTTAGGTTAGTGGTTCCTTATTGAAACCTGCATTTCTCAGCAGTTGTGCACAGTGGTGTCACAGCAGAGTTGCTTGTTATTCTAAACTCCCTGAGTATTTCAGATGAGAGGATGTGGGAAATGACAGCCTTTGAAAGTGGTTTACTGCAGCATTAGGGAGCTGCACTTGTTTTGGCTCTTCTTCTCCCTCAAGTAAAGAGTTGTTTGTATTCAGAACATCCTCTCACAGAAACCAAGGAAATCTTTTGTAATATTGCCTAACAACTCACCCCCAAGATAAGCACTTTTCTACCAGCATGTAGTAAGTGGAGGTATTAGGAGTACAGACATGTTTGGCTCAAACTACTCAATTGGGTATTTTCCTTTTTGGTTTGTTGGTGGTTTTTTTTTTTTCCCAAGTCCAGTTGTTTCTGGTTTGGGGTTTTGGGTGGGGTTTTCTGGGTTTTTTTGGTGGTTTGAGGCTTTTTTTAAGACCTTATCACGTTTAGCATGAAAAGAAGTGTATGTACTTTAGAATTACTCAGAAGACTGAGTACACTTAACTCTTGAAATTCCAGCTACATTGATCCATATCTCCCTGTCAGGATGATCATCCAGTGGCTCCTCCACTCTATAAAAACTGACTTAATCTGTATCCAACAGCTTTGCTAATAGTCATCTTGTCTTCTCCCTGTATCACACCCATAACCAAGGATGTCTTTTCTTATGATGACTTAAGGAAAGGGCTGTAATTAACTTACACACCTTTTGCCTACTGGGCATAGTGTCAGTCACCAAATCTGAGCCCACTGAAGAGTGTCACCCTCCCAGGTGCTTTGATGACTGCTCTTTGTACTGGGGCTGATGTGTTCATGCTCTCTGTTAATTCCTTTGGAGAAGTAATAGCTTTTGTGAAGCAGCTGAAAGAGATGTCTTTGTGTTTATGTGGAGCTGCACTGACAGGATAATTTCAAAGCAAATGGATTGTGTATCAACTGCTGTGCCAGTCAAATCCTTATTATGACCAAACTCAGTGTCAGAATGAAATACCATTAGTCCTTTCCATACAAGTACATCTTCTTCTGCATTTGCCTTTGGCTTTGTTAAGTTTGTTCTGCATTTTTCTTTTGTTTTATCCTTTCATGCTCTCTGTTCCTTGTCTATTTAGGTGATGCCAAGCAATCTGTTTGTACAGACACCACAAAAGGAGGACACAAAAGAAAGAATGAATGTGTTATTGGCTTAGAGCAGAGATAAGGCTCTGTCAAAGTAAAGTGTAAAAGGAGTGTAGGATGGATTTGACAATGAGGTATCATGGTGCTGTCATTGCTCGTCCTTCACTAGAGTGTTCAGAGATGAGATATCTGCCCAGATAACTGGGCTAGGATACACTTCTCCACAGATGACAGCTAGGAAATGTGTCTGTGCATAGAAAAACCTCTTCTAGAAAGCCTAATTCCTGCCCTGCAGGTAAAACCATAATCAGGCTTCACTCAAATCTCTGCTCAATGCCCGAAATAGTATTACTGCTCTGTATCTTGACCATAAAAATGTGGTACACACCTGGAGCTCCCATTGCATCCTCCACACATCTAAGTGTCCTGGATTTCTGCCTTATGACTAGGACACCAAATTTCTTTCAATAGAAAATTCCAGAAGTCTTAAAGCTTTGTTTTCACTTGCAATAGTGAAAGGTGGAGGTGTTCAAGACCAGGATGGGGCTCGGAGTAAACTGGGCTAGTGGAAGGTGTCCATGGCAGGGGGTTGGAATGAGATGGTCTCTAAGGCCTCTTCCAGCCCAAACAATTCTGGGATCCTATGATTTGAAACTACCATTGATTTAGAAGCAACCACAGAGAGGTGTCTGCAAGATTAATTGGTTTTCCAACTCCTCTGCAGCTTCCCTGTAGTCCCCTCAGGTACTGACAGGCTACTATGAGGTCTCCACACAACCTTCTCTTCTCCAGGCTGAACAGCCCCAACTCCCTCAGCCTGTGCTCATAGGGGAGATGCTCCAAACCTCTTAGCAGCTTTGTGGCCTCCTCTGGACTTGCTCCAACAGTTCCATGTCCTCCTTACACTGAGGGCACCAGAACCGTGTGCAGTATTCCAGGTGGGGGATCTTGGCTGCAGATGAGCAGCTCTGTTCCTTACAGTGGAATTCCACACAGTTTCCCATATTTTGATGATGTTGCATAATCTGTAGGGGATGTTCTAACAGACAACTCTGTTAATGCCTATATAGACACCATAACACTTTTACAGGAGGAATACACTGTGCTAAATTTGGCACAAAGTATCTTCCAGAAATGATTTTAATAGCCAAGATAAAGAGTCTGCTAGTTAATAAAAAAAAAAAAACAACCACCTGGAAAACTGTTGAACATGAATGTCAATGTTTTTAATGGATTGCCTTTTTTATTGTGTGCTGCATGTTTTTGTCAGGGGAATGTGATAATTATAAACTAGTAACAATAATGAGGGTTTGAATATTCATAGGCAATTAAAATACGTCTCTGTGCATTTTGTCAGTACCCAGTGGGGAATGTTGCTCATTTTTTAGCAATAACTGGTTCACAATCCTTGATGGGAAAACTGGGATGGAAATCAAAACACCAAGCAGGGCATAACACTGCAATGGATGGGGAAGGAAAAACAAAAGGGACAACATTGACTAAAAACATATATGTGTGGTTCTGTCTTCTCACTAACAGGGAATTCAGAACCATGGAATATCCTGACTTGGAATAATGGGTGGATAAAGCCTTGAGCAATCTGGTCTAGTAGGGAGGTGTCCCTGCCCAGGGCAGGGGTTGGGACTAGATGATCTCTAAGGTCCATTCCAACTCCTTCCCAATGTATCCATCTAAGGAAGTGACCCACAAGGATCCATGTGGAATAAGAGTATTGTAATTTAGGTTTTAAAAGGTGTACGGACAAAGTCTTCTAGCAATATGAAATGTCTGTTCAGTATTAAACATACAAAAATGATATAACCCAAGAGCAAGCAAGAAAATAATAAGGAATTTTCAAATTTTAACTAAACAACTGATGGATGCATGGACTAAATGTTTTTTAAGGAGCATTTAAAGCTTTTTTTTTTCATATATTTATCTTAGTTCAGCAAAAAGTTACTGGTTTCAATGGACAGTTTGTCTTTTGTAGCTGGTCAGATTATCAGCAGGTGCTTAGGATGGGTTTGTTGCCCAAGGTATCTGAGCCAATGTTTTCCATGGATTTAGCTCCATTTTTCAGGGCTTTTTCTAATCTTGTACTTATCCAGAGCTTGAGTCTGTGCCCTCTTGTCCTGCTGCTGGTTGCTTGGGAGAAGAGATCAATCCACACCACTCCAACCTCCTTTCAGGGAGTTGTAGAGGGTGATAAGGTGTCCTCTGAGCCTCCTCCAACCCCAGCTCCCTCAGCTTCTTCTCACAGCAATCCCAGCTCCCTCAGCTTCTTCTCACAGCACTTGTGCTTGAGTCCCTTCACCAGCCTCATTGCTCCAGCACCTCAATGTCCCTCCTGAATTGAGGGGCCCAGAACTGAGCACAGACTAACTTCATTAGCAACTCCCTGTAACTTTTTTTTAGGAGGGATCCTGAAGAAGGAAGCAGAATCAGCATGTTGGCCAGAATCACTGCCTCCCCAAGGGAATTCTCCTGCAAACATTACCTGAATGGCAAAAAAAAAAAAAAATAAATGAAAAGGAAAGGTTAAGCATGATATTAGCCTAGTCTCAGGTTTGATTGATGAGCTTGCAGAATGTGTTGGAGGAGAGTTTTTCCATAGCCCTTGCTCTAATCCACTTTTGAGAACTCTATTCCATTGAGGTGGGTTTAAAAGCTGTGCCCTTGCCAGCACAAAGAGGTGACTGCAGTGGAAATTTGAGCTTCCAGAAAAAAAAAAGGAAACTGTGAAATCTGATCCTAAGAAAAATTTAGGTTTCCAGATACAATTATGAAAAAACTTTATCATTGCTTCAAAAGAGTAAATTCAGTAGCTTTGTCTTGACTTTGCAGCTCAGCAGGGTCAGGCAGTATATGCACTTAGCACTTCCACGGTGATCTTAATTAGCCTTTTCTGATTACAGATTGAGACAAGAGGCAAAGCTAAAATGGCAGAGAATAAGAAAAAATTGCCACATTTTCTTTTGTGAGTATTCCTGCCATAAGTTCCCACTCCTGGTTGATGCCCAATTGTCCCTTGAGTGTCCTTGCAGGTTGTAGG
This sequence comes from Acanthisitta chloris, assembly GCF_000695815.1. NCBI lineage: Eukaryota > Metazoa > Chordata > Aves > Passeriformes > Acanthisittidae > Acanthisitta > Acanthisitta chloris. The sequence goes on from NW_008673117.1 coordinate 32,143, forward strand.
CACCTGTCTCTGTAACAGCAGTGCAGTGCCTGTGATCCACTATCTAGGAATATGCAAGGAATGACTGTTGTGTCTCCCAGGACACAAACAGAAGAGCCTCAAATGTTTGGGCAGCTTTTTGTCTTTATATTTGAAGTATTTTTTTTCCTTAGATAAATCCAGTTTTCACAATGAGGCACAAAGAGATGAAATGATTTGTCACCTGTGCCAAAAGATTTAAAGGCTGTTCTTAAAATAACTGTATTTTATGTCTTTCCCCTTGGGCTGTTCAGTCTGGGGTAAAGCCTAGTTCTTCTCCAGTTGTCTGAGTTGTAACTCAGATAACAGAATGTCTTTTTCAACCACATTGTTCAGCTTATTTGAGCCTTTGTGTCTCTGTTTAGAGAGTGGACAAGGCATTTAGTGCCATGGTCTAGCTGACTTGGTGGTTTCAGGTCATAGGTTAGGTCATGGTGGTGTTTGCTCATAGATTGGGCTTCATGATCTCAGAGGTGTTCCTTAATCCAGGATGGACTTTTGCCTCCAGTTTTTCCTCCTTCTTCCTTCCTTTCCCCTGTTTTGCACCAAAGATAGGATGTTTTGAACTTGTGCTTGTGATGCTGTGACACGAGGGGAGTGAAACATCTCCCTTCACTTCAGTCACACAACTGAAGCTTTTCTCTATCTTTTCTTTCCAGTCAGGTTCATTTCTCACAGTAAGTTGCACGTGACTCTGTGTGACAATGACAAATCTCTAAGCAGTGCCTAGAGGTAAAGCTGTTCCAGCAAACTCCTGTTACAGTTTGTTGTTCATATATCAACATGAATTTCAGGTATGGATCCAAATACTTGTTAAGTTTGGCTCTCTAAGTATGGAACTGCAGCATCTTTATATGTATTCAAGCAGGAAAACATGATATTAACTGTTAAATGACATTAACTGTATCCTTGATCCAAACTGAAGAATTGGCACAGAGTATGAAGGCCTTTTTCAGTTTTCTACACCATGTTCTTAACTCAAGTACAGTAAGTATCCTTAAAAACTCAGGTACAGTTTCATTAGTTCAAGAATTTTACTTAGAAACTGGTAAATCTGAATATTTTCTGATACTTTCAGGGTTTCTAATACAATTTTTTGAAATCCATAAACATATGTGACATTTTGGCCTTGCCAATTTGCATTTCTTGACTCAAAATAATCAATAGGAAAATACTTCTAACTGTGAAGCTTAGCCAGTACTAACACCAGTTTTTTTGTTCATGCAGTCACTTGTATACTTGTATGTAAATAAGTATTTATATATACTGATCATGTCTATACATAGATATGTAAAGGAACAAGTGGTTCCTTTAGCTTGAAGACTGAAAAGTACATCTAGAAATCTCTGAGCTGAGAACTGTGAGGGGGTAAAAACAACACAGGCAACATAGATCCAAAAATGTAATCAACCCAAGCACTTCAGAGATGTTTTTAGGGTTTGGCAGATTGTATTTTTGACTAGAAATGCCAGGGGGAAAAAAAAGAGGGCAATAAATTAACAACAGTCTGTGCTGTCTTCAGCTTTCCTTCCTAATGCATGAAATATATAAGCAAGTTATTACAAAAAACTGTAAGCCAAGTCCAAATCCTGACAAACTGCTTTAATTTTGGTCTCTCTAACAGTTTCCATCATCTATAAATAATAAGCCTGAAAGCTATAGCCATTTGCTTCACAACTTCTGGGAAGTCATTTTCCAGCTCACCTTTCTTTGCCTACTGTGAGGCTGAAATCATCTGCAGAGTCAACCCTTTACATCTCCCTCCTAACTTTCTCCTCGATGCTTTGGCAAAAGCAGCACTGAGGAAACTCTCGTTTTGTCAGCAAAAATGGTCTCAGCACTCTGAGGAGAGAAGAACGTACTCAGAAACCCACCAGGGACTAATTTCTTTCATATATTAGAATCCATTTTTACACGCCACAATATTACATTGTTCTTTGATGTCCCAGCATGTAGCAAATGATTAGATTCATTGTGGCTGGTTGTGAGATGATGAGTGATAAGGTAAACTCTGTGCTTTTGACTTTTTTTCTGCTTCCTAGGCCTTCATAAATAATTCATGGAGCAAAATTACTGTCCCAGAAAAATGCAGTCTGTTTCATCAGCCCTTTCACACTTTATTGATCAACACATATAATTTTTTAATGTGCAACATCACTGGAGTCTTGAATACTGGTGAGTTTGTTTCTCTGTTTCACACAAGGCTCCAGCAAAGACTTCAGGAAAATTAGGACATCCAAGCAAATAGAATACACCAGCAGTATAAATGATGCTCTTCAGGATAAAGTTGAAGTTGCACCAGGTAACAGAACACATGAAAAGGAAAAAGAATGATAAGAGAAGAAAACGGAGCTATTTTGAAGAGTAAGTGCTAGATTTGTAGCTTGTGTAAACCTTCACACTTGCCTTACACTCAATAGCCTGATGCTGATTCTGACTAGTTGTAAATTTGCCCAGCTGATGTGTGAAAGGAGTGTGATCTCTGATGAAAACAGAAGGAAAATGTAGGAAGCATTTTAAAGCTTTAGCATGTTAGCAAGATTTAAAAGGCATTTAATATGCTGCTCTTGAAAGTTTTCAGTTAGTTTCTGTACCTTGCTCCTAAAACTGCCCCTTAAAGCCATGGAATCTCTTTTTTCACCCATGTTGTTCAGCTTGTTTGAGCCTCTGTGTCTGTTTAAGGAGAGACTGGACGTGCCACTCAGTGCCAGGGTCTAGTTGACATGATGATGTTAGGTCATAGGTTGGACTTGATGATCTCAGAGGTCTTTTCCAACCTGATTGTTTCTGTGAGGAAGTTTTATATGCCACTTTTCATATATATCATAGAATGATTGGTGTTGGAAGGATCTTAAAGCTCATCTTGTCCCACTCCCTACCATGGGCAGGGACACCTCTCACCAGTCCAGGTTGCTCTAAGCCCAATCCAACCTGGCCTGGAACACTCTCAGGGATGGAACAGCTATAGTTTCTCTGGGCAACCTGTGCCAGAGCCTCAGCACCTCACAGGGAACAATTTCTTCCCAATATCCAACCTAACTCTCTCAGTTTGAAGCCATTCCCCATTGTCCTGGGTGAGAATGTTCTGCAATATGGCAAACAGGGAGAGAAACCAAACCTAATCTCCTTACAGCAGCACCTGACAACCTCTGGAATTCTCTTCATCTCCAGGTTGTATTAATTTCTCTTATTTACTTGCTAGAGCTGTGTTTGTTATTCCAGTGGATCAAATTCTCCTGCCTTTTACCTGTGCTGTGCCTCCTTTCCCCACAAATCCTCCAGCTGTTACCACTGGATTTCTTTACATGGCACAAAGCACTGCTGGTTGTTATTAAAGGAAGAAAACCAACTCCTTTGGGCTTCCTGGGAGTGAGTATTGGGACAGTTTGGAAACAGAAACTGTAGCCTACTTTCAAAGTGTAGCATTGTGTGAGAAATGATAGAAATTGTTCTCCTAGGTATTAATCTCACAGCTATATCTTTTTGATGTGGTAGTTAGAACGTATTTGAGAGGAGATTTCAAATGCTTCAGTGTGACAGTCAGCAGAGTAGGGGTAAACCTGGTTAGGGATGTTTCAACCAAGTGTTTCATAGAGAAAGAAATGGAATTTTTGCAAGGCAGAAGTGAATTTGTCTAACATACAAAGCAAAATCCAAATTTGTTCCGGTTCTGGTTTTAGTTAAAACTTTCGTTTTTGTAGAAATATGATTATTGTAAACATACAGAAGAAAATTTTAGTGGTTGTGAGAAATGTTTCTTTCCCAGTGTGTAATTCGTGCTTGAATTTCTGGAACTATTGTAGTGTTTCCATTTAGATTTATTCAGAATATGGATGGTGACACTTCTTTTTCTAAAGTAAATACACTGACAGAAAAGTGAAAACCTGAGGTTTGTAGGGGTTTTTTTTCCTGTTTAAAGTAGTATGTAAGGCATAAATTGTTGAGTCACTACTATGATGTCTTTGAGGCTCTGTTAATATCTCTATTAGGGAATCACTGCTATAAATCAGCTCATAGTAAATGGGCAAGGGATGAAATTTTTATGCTGGCTGGTGTAAAAGATGTATTATAGAGCAATAATAGAATGGGCTTGGAAGTTGCTTTTAATGAAAAAAGGGAATGTGAGGTGCTGCTCTCATTAATACTTCCCTTCTTCAAATGAGAAGGAAAGATATTAAAAACAAAGGCCATAGGCCTGAGGGCTAGTGCTGAGCTCATGATTGGCCTCTAACTGCAACACAATGTTTTAATTTTGAGGAGTTTCCAGGCAGATTATGTCCTGAAACAGCTGAAAATAATAATAATAATTTGCTAAGGAAGACTTTCAGCAAGAAAGATGAGGCATATTGCCACTGTATCTTTGTGTGGGCTACTGGCAGCACAGTTAATTCCCTCTAACAGGAACCTTTTGTACATGTGCACCAGGAGAACTGGATTGCAATTTACTCTGTGTCTTTGAAGAATGGTTTGGGTTGGAAGGGACCTTAAAAATGATCTGGTTCCAATCCCCTGCCATGAGCAGGGATATCTTCCACTAGTCCAGGTGGGTCTATCCCCATCCAACCTGGCCTGGAACACTCCCAGGGATGGAGCAGCCACAGCTGCTCTGGGCAACCTGTGCCAGAGCCTCAGCACCTCACAGGGAAGAATTTCTTCCTAACACAGCAACACTAAATTATTTCCTTGCACTTCATGTCTCGCAGAGACTCATGTGCCTCACAGAAAGAACTGTGCTAGGGCACAAAGAGCTGCAGGATTAGCTCTTCTCCTCGCAGCTTCTCAGCTCTTTGCCACACGCTGTGGGGCTGCACTCTCCTTCACAGCTACTATAACCACACATTGTTCACCCCTCAGACCATTGCTCCAAGAATTAAACCCCTCAGCAGCAGCTCCAGACAGGAGCTCGGGTAAAAACAGCTCTGTGCTTTCACCTCCCCTTTGGGGCTGAGCACTGCAGACAGAGCTCGGGGAGCAGCAATTTCCTCCCGCCACAGACCCCCCGCCATTCAGGCTACACTCAAAGTGTGTGGACACAGCACACAAAGTTTCAGCCCCACAGAGCCTGAGGTGTCTCTGCCTGAGGCACAGAGAGCAGAGCGGGAATGACGCGGGTTCTGCATTGCTCCTCCCCTTCGCGGACTGGTTTATTTTTTATTTTTTTTTAACCGGATCTTTTCAAACTGCGACACTTCCAGAACTGAATCCGTGTGAGGAGACTCAAAGTGTGTGGACACAGCACACAAAGTTTCAGCCCCACAGAGCCTGAGGTGTCTCTGCCTGAGGCACAGAGAGCAGAGCGGGAATGACGCGGGTTCTGCATTGCTCCTCCCCTTCGCGGACTGGTTTATTTTTTATTTTTTTTTAACCGGATCTTTTCAAACTGCGACACTTCCAGAACTGAATCCGTGTGAGGAGACGAAGAGGGAATTGCTGCTCAGTGCCAGGACCAGCCCCAGCAGATGGCAGTGTGTCCTTGCGAAAGAAGGAAAAGTGCCCTGACTGGCTCTAAACAAAGCAAAGTGCAGCTCTAAAGTTGAAAATATCTTACAGCTCCTCTCAGACAAATCGTGTCGGGACAACTGAGCTTCCCCTTATATTTACAAA
>NW_008673117.1:37890-53066 GCF_000695815.1 Acanthisitta chloris
CCTTCCCTTGCAGGTTATCTATAGCACACAGACCATGGGGATCTACACTTTCCTTCTCTGCTGTATACACCATCCTTTCCTTTCATGCTCGAGGAGTACAAAGCCACCAACAACCACTTAGAATCATGGAATAGACTCATAGAAACAACCAGGTTGGAAGAGACCTCCAAGATCAGCCAGTCCAACCCTACTGTGGTCACTAGCCCATGGCACTGAGTGCCACATCCAGTCTCATCCTAAAAACCTCCAGGGATGGTGAATCCACCACCTCCCTGGGCAGCACATTCCAATGCCTGAGCACTCTCTCTGCAAAAAATCTCTTCCTAATATCCAACCTGACCCTCCCCTGGCAGAGCTTGAGTCTGTGCCCTTGTCCTGCTGCTGTTGCCTGGGAGAAGAGACTTGCACAGACATAGGTGCCCAGGCAGAAATGGTTTCTGCATTCCCCTTTCTCTTTGCTGCCCATCAACAACACACAACACACTGGGACTGTGAACGTTCCTTGTCAGATATATATATAAAAAAGCACATTACTTCACTCTCACAGATCACAGTTTCAAGCCTTGAAACTTCCAGCTGCTGCTCCAACAAAAAAGTCTTAAAACAAGGCCTAGCACTGGCATTCTCCCCCTTGGCAGCCTGTAAACTGGACATGCACTCTGATGCTCAGAACATTACATTCCTTCTCTATGAACCATGTTGCACTTTACATCTCACAGAGACACATGCAGGTCTCAGAGAAAAACGTGCTGGGACAGCTACACACAACACACTGGGACTATGGAAGTTCCTTGTCAGATACAGAGTTAGGGGTTTGGGTTAGGGTGATCACATCATGGGCCAGCTTTGCTCTCATGCCTGTCTCAGGGTGGGCAATGACACCTTTGGGCTAGCATGGATTGAAATAAAACATTTCCAGGGACATCAGCTGGTCTCAGAGAAAAACGTGCTGGGACAGCTACACACAACACACTGGGACTATGGAAGTTCCTTGTCAGATACAGAGTTAGGGGTTTGGGTTAGGGTGATCACATCATGGGCCAGCTTTGCTCTCATGCCTGTCTCAGGGTGGGCAATGACACCTTTGGGCTAGCATGGATTGAAATAAAACATTTCCAGGGACATCAGCTGGAGCCAAGAACCCTTGGGATGAGCTGTGTGCATTGGGAGGGGATTGGCTCAGGCTGCTCGAGGCTCGCCTGTGCTCAGGGAAGAGAAAGGAGGCTGGGAAGGGCACAGGGAGTCCTTCACTTGTTTGAGACAGAAAACAATTTTTTCTGGGTAAAATATCAAATGAAACTTGTAAAAAAACAAAACCCAACCCACACATCTTTCCAGGTTTTGTTTCTAGCATGTTCAAAAAGCCCTGCAGGAGGTGAGGCCATAAATATAGCCAAATTCTATTGCCCGAGCCCTCGGCCTCAGGGAAAATGCTCTCCTGTCTGGCTGGAAATATTTGGGCTGAGGATTGCCTGCAGGAAGCCACCACAAGCACACCTATGCTTGAGTTTAGTCCTCTGCATTTACACTGGCCCAGAGTCCTTTTTTGGACTCGATACTGGGTTTGGGCTCGGTTTGCCACAGTGAGAAACTTGAGGTTTTCTAGTCATTGGCTCTGCAGTGATTGCAGGATCCTCTGTTCCCCCATTCTGGGGGAGCAGAAACCACCTGATGACAGTGCTGTCTCCATCCCTGGGGAATCAGCTCCCAGCCTGGCTGAGGAGCTCCTCAATGCCTTCTCCTCTTTGCCAGTTCTAGGCTCCACTGGCACTACCAAACCTGCTGCTGTGCTGCAAGGGGCAATTTCAGAGGCTTCTCTACCATGACTAGGGAAATCAGTGCTGCAAAGAGCCCAGCAGGGATCAGGGATTTAACTGTTCTGTAGACATCAATACAAATATCTATGAATGATATGTTCTAGAGAAACATAAACTTGCTGTGAAGGCCTCACCTGCCATTTGGCACCTTCTGGTTTACATGGGGCACTCCAGTGTGCCAGGGGTCTCTCCCCATCATCCCTGGGCCCTGCTCCTGGTCTCCAGTTAGGAAGAATGTGTAGCAATCAGAGCACCAGATAATGAGAGAAAAGAGATCTTAGAGCCCTGAACAAAACAGGAAAGGGAAGATGTTTGGTCCAAGCCTTTGCATTTGTATTTTTTTTTCTATTGCAAAGCAAGGTTGTTTTTTGTTGGAGGTTTTTTTTCTGTTTCTTCATCCTGACTGTCAGCAGATGTACACTGGAGAGGAAGCTGATCTGCAGGGGCTGCGTTTTCAACGGATATGACTGCAGCAAGCAGGACCTTCTGAAGCACATTGGCAAGGATTGCATTGATTGTAAGATGGGTCACTTCCTGATGGACAGTTTCAAAGTTAGGTGAATCAGGAAACTGGGGGAGGGAAGCAGCCCATGTCACATTGAGGTCTGTTTGTGACAGGTTCTGGACTGAGAGAGAAACTGGGGGTGGGTGGAGATGGCCATGGACATGATAAGTCTGTATTGATGAAGCCATAATTAGCTTCTTCAGCTAATGAACAATATAAGTAGAAAACCAGGGGAAATAAAACACCTGAAATAGTCCAAGGCAGACACTAAATGCTCAGCACTTCTTGGGCACCACTCAGCATGAGCCCTCAGAGGAAACACCTCATTGTAGTAGCTTAAGGAGGGCACGGGGCTGACAAGAAGCTCCTGCCTGCAGCTTGTTGTGCTGATTTTATTCTTGGTGTCATGTCACTTTTATATCTTTATTATTTTTCCCCTACCTCTCCCTTTTTATTTGTATTTGGTCCTCAAGGAGTCAAACAGGAGCCTTTAAACAGAATGAAGGAACACCCCAATAAATACCTGTTATGAGAAACATGTTCATTGAAAGGGCACAGTGCAGCACAAGATGTGCTGCTAGAAATTGTGGATTTAAAGCACTGACCTTTTTAAAGATAATCTGCCATCAGCATTGCATGATGAGTAGCAGAGCTGTCAGGCCTATCTGGTTGCAAAAACTTAGTTTGCAGTATCTATTATTTTGCAATACTACCATGCAGTTGAGAAAAATTATTAACCCCATTTCGCAGCTAGAGGAAATAGATAAAACATTGGTTCATTCACCAAGGCCAAAGTGCAATCTCAAAAACTGGTTCCTGCCCAGTGGCAATGCTCTGAAGAAATACACTGACCTGGTGTGATGATCACATCTACAGTTTGCTTCTCTCTTCCTTTCATGGTTGGCTGGTGACCACAGGCCTGAGTGAGAGCAACAGGGCAAGTACCTGGTGTGAGGTATTTATCACAGCTCCTCAGACAGACACCTAAACTTGCAGCTGCAGCTAATTACATGTGATTTCCCTTTGTCAGGGAATGCCTCACTCTGCAGTGAGAACTGGAGAGTAGGGTCTGGGGGAGCTGTTTCTGCCAAGGGACTGACAACCACATTAAGGAGAAGGTGGTTGCACTGCACTGTGCATGCCTATCTTAATGGACTTTAGCTTGTCTTTTAAAAATATACATTTTTTGCCCAAAGGAGTGCACCTACGCCTATCTTAATGGACTTTAGCTAGTCTTTTAAAAATACACATTTTTTGCCCAAAGGAGTGCACCTAAAATAGCTTTGGGCCAAAGTTGTGCAGCTTCTCACAGAGGCATTGAAAGGGAGACCTGCAGACTGAGGTGGGTAGCAGTGCCACTCTGTCACTCTATGGCATGGGGAAATACTTTGGTGCTGTGGATCTTCATCACTCTGCCTTCAACAAGGGTTTCATTCCAATTTCTCTCAGTCTGCTATATATGTGACCTTGGTTCCAACAAGCACTGAGAAACAGCATTAAGCTCCCACAGCCACAGCAGGGACAGGAGCAGAGACTTGCTTTTAGAGGAGAATGACATCAGTGAGGTCCAAGTTTGCAAACAGAGAGACTGATAGTGAGCATAGTTTTCTTCTTCAGCCTGCTTAGCTCCTGAAACCTCTTGGGAAGTTAAAGGTCACAGAATAAATTATTTCACAAGCCTTTTCCCATGGGCTAAATTCATCCTCTTGATGTTTCTAAGGGTGACCTTTAATGACTGTTCATATAGAATATTTAATGTATTAAACACTCAAAGTTCTGAGGACACAAAAATTCTCAGAAAGAAACCCCTGCATAAAAGAAAATTGTACTATGTATAACATACACATTCAGTAAAGACAGCAAATCACACAGGCTCTGAGCACAATTAAAACTTCTACAATTACAACATTTTTTCGCCAGAGCTGGAAGCTTTTTTTGTTCTTAACCTTTCAATAAAGCTGGAAAAGCATTTGACAGGATATCTTGATAACAAAGTGCTGTCTGGAGAGTGTGATAAATTAATATGGGCCAGAAAATGGCTATCATTAAACCAGCATTTTATTGGTGTGGATGTTAAGTTATTCCCTGTGAAGACTCATTATCTAAGAGATTCTGCATGATTTTACTGAACTATATAAATCTGCAGGGCAGAGAGAGCAGAAGGGGAGAGAGAAAGAAAACAGTAAGAGATCCTCATGGGCTTCTGAGATGAGGAGAGGACGATCCATTTTCATTTGCTAAGAACATCTCCCTGCCCATGGAAGTCAGGCACTGCAATTGTGATGGGACATAGCAAGGTGTTTCTGTTACACTGCCCTAAGACCTAACCTTGTTAAAGCACTGACTGTAAGGTTAATAGGTCTGAATCCAGATCTCTCATGTGAGGGAACCAGTGGCATCCTGGCCTGGATCAGGAACAGTGTGGTCAGCAGGTGAAAGCTGCATCCACAGGCCTACGGCTCCTGATCCACTCTCTTGGCTTGCCTACTTATTCTTCTCTAGCTGGAAGACACTTCAGCTGGGACTGAACTTCCTTCCATGCACGAGAACTAAACTAAAAGCAGCCTTTGCAACAGCAGTGCTGTACTGAAGGATCAGCTCTCCTGTCAAGAAAAGCCACATCTGCCTCTGTAGAGGCTGCTAATAGCATCCTGCATCACACAGGGCAAAACAAGGGATTTCTCAGACCTGTCATGGGCTACTGCCTTGAGGGAATGGACACCACAGCTGCAGTGGAGATACCTTTCACTATATCTCTGTAACTTGCAACTTGGGAGTCAGGAACACATTTCCATAATGGGACCTAATTCCAGCTGGGAAAAATGCAATTTACAACACCAGCAGCAAAACCCCATCTGGAGCAGTTCAGGACCATATGTTCTGCAGGAAGCATGTATTATTTGTCCTAAGAATCTTTGGCTTAAACACATTCAAGCACTAATTTAGTATCATGATGAGAAAGTCAATATCTTCTAAAGCACTTACTCCATTGCCCTGTCAATGTGGGATAACTTCAGCCAGTAAGATCTACTGATTACAGTGAAACATGGTGATCCATGAGAGCTTTCACAGCTGTGCTCAGGGCAAACCAACATGTGATTATGACAACTAACAAACAGCTGCAGACATGAGCAGTGCCTGCACAGAGTTCTGAAGTAAATAGATACAGGATTAGATCCTCCAATTACACGGAGAATCCTGTCTTGCCAATCTGCCTGGACCTTCATCTTCTGATAAAACAAAGAATGAGAAATCCTTTCAAAAGAGGCAGAGTGACAGCAGCTTCCACAGGATCAACAGTTTTCCTGGAGAGAGGTGGGGGATCTCTTTGCTGCCAGGGCTGAGGGAGAGGACTAGAGGGAATGGCCTTGAGCTGAGACAGAGGAGATGCTTAGAGAAATGTTTTCCCTGTTAGGGTGTTTAGGCACTGGGATATTGCCCAGGGAGGTGGTGGAGTCACCATCCCTGGAGGGGTTTAAGAGTTGTCTGGATCTGACACTGGAGGATATGATATAGGGGTTCCAGCAGTAACAGTTGGACTTGATGATCTTCGAGGTCTCCTCCAGCCTTGATGATTCTGTGATTCTATGGTCAAAAAATGGGAAACAAGATAAAAAACATCCATCCAGATTTATTTGCTGTAGTAAGCCTGGGAAGTGGGCAATTGAAGATGTATTAATCATCAGAGAGACATGGTTCTCTCAGCAGCCAGTAGGACACTATAAATTAGAATTACAGACCATAATGTTACTCCCAAGTCTATAGCTGGAGACTAGCAGCACACACTTCAGCCAAGATGCAAAAGACCAGCCAGGCCATGGAGATGAAACTACCATCTCATCCCGAGAGGTGGATACCAAGGAGAAGATTGTGACACATGGGTAAGGGCAGAAGTGGCAGCAAGTGCAGTAGAACTGCACTTGTCACCCTCAACCAGTGTTTGGCTGCCTGCTAAACCTGAGCCACACACAAGTCCTGAACTGGCGGGTTTAAAGGGCATAGGTGTAAACTGCAGCCCCTGTCCTGCCAGTATCATCCCAAGCCCCAGTGTGACAACACAGTAATACAATTTTAGACCCTCTGCTACTCAAAAAAACTACATCCAAACTGCTACAGCCACATACTCACTGTGCTGTGCCAGCACAGACAACACACTTGGAAAGCTTTGGTGCAGGTTCTGGTATTGCCTAGCTGCTCTGTCACAACTGGAATAAAATTATCTAAACTTTGTGTTGTGTACAAATCTCTCAGTGAATCAGCACCTGAAAGAATTTCTAGGGTATGCTATCAAAAAGAAATTGTCTATAAGCCAAGCCTGGTGAAAACATTGTACTCAGGCCAGGGAAGGTAATTTAGGAATTCTCAACACACATGGAATTTTCTATTACTTAACAAATAAGTGTATAAATGTAGTACAGCAAAAGCATTCAGCAGAAGTTTTTATGTTTGTTTCATTTAAACCAAACCAGCTGGTTTTAAACAGGTTTCTGTCACCCTCCCACTCTGCTTACTCCACATTTTGCACCATCACAAACCTGAGAGTGGCTGTAAAGCAAAACGTGGTGCTGAATGTCGTTTTCCCTTGGCAGAGACAGGCAAAGAAACAGACACTGATTGTGCACACGAGATTAGATTTCAAAAATCATGCACTTGGCTGTACTTTTCAATTGACAGTGTTGTTTAAAAAAAAAAAAAACAAAGAAAAAAAGAATGCAAACCTGACACCCCATTTCTATAAAGACTTTAAAGTAACAACGCTGCTAATGAAAGCTGAATTACAGTGTAAATCTAATAGATCAACTCCTGGTACGTAGATTATGATGACAGAACTTCATCAGGTGTAGTGGATATACCAGAGGAATAAACAATTATTATCTCATTAGGTTAAAAATGTTACCTATTTTTCTTTATTAAGGAAACATTAATTTCATTTTTCCTTCCAACAAAGCAAACACTTGAGGAGTTGCTGTTAGCCCCATGCAGCAGGGCCTGGGATTGCACCAGTCACCTCCTCTGAACTACTGTGAGGTATGTGAGGAGCTGCACCAGGTCTGACTCTTGTTGCTGTCAGAATCAGAGCAGTGTTCTCAAGTGATGCAGTATCTAATTAAGGAGACTATCGTGGTTGCATTAAGTTTCACTTTCCTCTTGTGCTTTCTAGCTCAGCTTAGTGGTTTTTTCTTACTGATTTAGCATTGGTGTTTTCCAGGAATAGTAGAAAAAAATGTGGTTTTGTCACTTTACAGAAGGAGGAGAGCAGAAGTGAGTCAGCAAGAGGTGGCACTAGCACATACAAAATTTGTGCACAGAAGGATAAGGACAGAGCTGAGTGCTCTGCCCTGAGAATGGGCAGAGGACTGGGATGAAGATGGGGGTAGGACTGGGATGAAAGTCTGGAAGCTACAGGGCAGCCAGACAAACAGGCCTGTCACTGCAGGGACAGAGGGAGTAGAAAATTGGCTGATAATTCCTGAGGAAATGGGAGATATGGGAAGCTCAGTGAGTCCACGATAGGCCTGCCAGTGCTAGGAGAACTGGGAGATGGATGCAATTTAGAAACTGGTTTCCAGAAACAATTAACCTTTATAAGGGAGTGCAACAACCAAAATAGTCTTCCGAGCCCAACCAAGTGTATGTAACTGTACATCTGTGAGTGAGAGAGATACATATTGCCTAGCAAATAGATTTTATTGCTGTACAGAAGCTTGACTATAGAGCAGAAATATATGCTCATAGAGGACTAGATAGCTCAAGGGCCTGATAATGATGCACTTGTAGGCTGAAATCCCACCGAGGTCAGCAGCCAGCAATGCTGTTACTCCCTAATGCCTGTTTGGCAGCCTACAGGAAATATATGCACATGGTGAAAAATTACAGCTCCAAACACACCTCTTCACACAAACAACAGACACAGAGCTGACTGGAGGTAACTCCTTAGGCTCAAAGAGAGGCTGAAGGCAACTGTCCTGACTCTGTACTGGCCATCCATGCACTGGCCACAGCCTCAAGGCCTTCCCCAGCACCAAGTCAGCTAAACAAATGGAAAGACCACTGTTCCTATTATTTATGTATGCAGCAAGTGTGAGAAAAATCTCTCACACTTCTCTTTTGCTCAGATCTCATCCCAGTTTTAGCAGTCTTCCAGATCTGAACAAGGAGTTGCTCTTTCTTCCATTTACAACGAGCTTAAAAGTTTTAAAATGTCAAGAAGAGTTTTTCTGTTACAGAAACAAAAAACCTGGAAGTGCTTGTATGAGCTTCATGACATACATTGCAGGCAATCTTCTTCTTACACACTCATTTACAAAAGCATCATGAGAACAGCATTAATTTGGCATCATGCTCTTTCATGGTGCAGCAGCATTAAAGGATGAAAATTAATTGTGCCTTTCCATCACCCATAAATATCATGACAAAGGGCATGGGTTCCTTCCAAGCTTCAGCCAATCTTCAAACCTGCAATATATCTCACAGCACATTAAAAAATTTCATACATTGTGTATGATGTGAGGGGAAATTAATCAGTGCCATATCTCTGGGTTATGAGTCACTATGGTTCCACTGATCTTATGGGAAATGTGGAAGAGAGGTGAGGTAACTCACATCTGACAAAAGCAATGGTTAATATTCATAACCAGCTGGGCAAAATGCACATTATCTGATTGCTTTGCAGGAAATAATCTTCACAGTCCCTTTTTTTTGATCTTCAGGTCTTTTTTTTTTTCCACCCTTTCTTTTCCCCACCTGTATTGCAATTTTTGATGGAGTGAAACAGACACAAGTCAGGCTCCTACTGGGAGAATAAATGCTGAGATCATCCACTAAGAGTGGACGTGTTACTTCACAATCACTTTGCAGAACTGAATTCTATTTAAACATCCCAATTCACCTTTTCCACAACATCCTAACACTGTTGACTCACCTTCACCTTACACTTCATACACACAGACACAATTTAGACTGGGTTAGTGTGGGTTCATTTAACAATAACTTCGTTGCAAGCACTTCCTTTTTGGAGAACAGCTCCATTTTGATGCAGAAATGAGCTAATATTTATCATCTCAGGACACTTGCAAAAACATCCACTCTTATGGGAGGTTTTTTGCTCCACCTCAAGTGTTTTGCCTGTCCCTAATCTAATCAGAGAGTTTTGCAGTTATCACTCATAAGTTACAGATCCCCATCCCTACCTTCACACTGGACATTGAAGGAAAGAGTTTGGCCCTGCCATCACAGGCTAACCTGTGACCACACTTCCCTATGAGCCTCAAAGCTGTGCACAGGATAGTACTTTACTTTTCCACCTTTCTCATGTCAGAACTAAGAACTGAACTGAAATCCTAGATGGAAAATCCCCTGGTCTTAAAGGAATCTACAACACATTCCTGGATTAAAAAACTGCACCTGTGCTCAAACAGTCCTGCCACTTGCTGCATCTTAAATTTGTACTGGATTTGGCTTTGCAGAACAAAGCAGAACATGAAGTGACCTCTTGAAGCTTTCATATTGCAGTGAATTTCATTAAAACCTTTCTGGTTTCTTGATAATGACCCTGCCTAATGTCTGACTACATTTACTGTTGCCCTCTACTGCTTTCAGCAATTGCCTCAAGACATAAACACGTTCATATATCAATGCAAAGCCATTAGATTATGAAAACAGAGGTCAGTGCAAAAGGAACAATCAGCTACTGGTCTTGGCTGTGAAAGTTTTGTCCTTCACTAGTGAGTGTTCAGGGGAAGTTTACTTTCTTCTCTTTAGGAGTCAGCTATGAGCCTTTTTTCCTTCCAGGAAAGGCCAAATGCAAGATATGACTGGGGAAGTATGAAAGCACCGTGACTGGGCACAAGACAAACCATCAGTGTTTGCCAGGAACTCCTCCTGAATGGGCATGGGGATGAGGCACAGGCAGTGTCCAGTTTGACCAGTCAGATACAAGACACTGAGATATTGGTCTGACCTAGCACAACACCTATTCATGTTCTTATGATGCTGAAGCTAAGAAAACCTTCTTCTATGCCTTTCTAGAGTGTTAAAATTGTCCTTACTAGGTTGTCAGAGTGAGAGGAGAGACAATTTGTTGTTTGATCCTACCTTCAGTCATTTCAGAGACCAGTCAGGTTCCAGGTATGAGCTGAAAGACTCTGAACTTCCTCTCTCTTCTCCACTCTTCCTGCCTCTATTGATCCCTGCCTACCCAGATTACACTCAAGTTTTGCCCCCAACACACTCTGCGTGAAAAAAAGAATGGGCCTACAAGTTTTTGTGTCATTAGAGGCAATCAGGCAGCCAATTAACTGAATAGTTACTAAGATTCCAGCGTAAAAAATACATCACTTTTTAGCTTTTCAAGTTTGATGGGTTACCTATGCTTGTCTGGGAATCAAAAAACACCCTCCCCAACACCCAAACACATTTTAAAATGCCAGCTAATCACTGCAAGTGTTAGAGCATCAGAGGGAAACAGAAAACGAGCAGCCTGTAATTTTTATAGGCAGCTTTGTCACATCTGTGCCTAAAATAAATCACTGAAATAAAGGTTTTAATTCCACATAAATGCATGCAGCAGTTTATTGAGTTTATGGCTGATGGTTAAACTTTATGAATGCTCAGTAGTTCAGTGCTACAAGGAAGGAAGTGCTGAGCACAGATGTTTGCAAAGAGTGATAATAGAATAATAAATTACTGCAAGGTAAAGACAAACTCTCAACATCATAGACTTACTGCTCTTATTTATGCAGCAAAAGTGTCTTAATACATTCAGTAATAAGCTGTCAGGAGTGCCTGGCTGGTGCTGCAATGTGCAGAGGTACAGCATGCCCTGCCTGAGGACTGAGGGATGGTTTTGTCAGTGTTTGAGTCAGCCTGGTGGAGGAATTTCTCATACCTAGTTCTCTAAGTTTTCTTTTGCTGGCAGCCCCAGCTGAAGTCTGATGATAAAGAAGGAAGTTTTGGGGCTGGCAGAGGCTGGAGAGGGCAGAAGGTGCTGTGTTCTTTCTTCAAGGACAAGGCAAAGCCATTCTCCTCATCACCACAACTCAAGGGAATTGAAGGCTGCAGAATAAGAAGAGGGTTTTAAAGAAATGGGATGGATGGCTCCAGTAGGAGCACAGGATCTGAGCCCCTTGGACTTAAGATTAGACCAAGAAAATAAAATTACTGTAGGCCTGTGCCTAATTTCTGCCTCTCTTTACCTCCTGTTTCCAGTGTGTGCTTGGTCTAGAGTATCAAAACTAGACCACCTGTTTCTGAGACAGACCTGGATTTCACAGCACATGCTCATCCTAACTAACCCCAGGCTGCCTGCAGGCTTTCCACCTTCTCCTTGCCAGCTACAGGAAAACATCACATCTTCTTTTAAAACATTAATACAAGCTAAGAACACTTGCTGATCCTCTGTTCATCCAGGCATAGTTTTGTACACTCACTGTAGACCAGCTGGGACAAGCAGGGAGCCCAAGCATCCTCTCTGATATGGAGCATGCCACTTCTCACAGTCACCCTCCTGCACGTCAGCTCTTTTCTGCCAGGTGAGAGGAGCAAATTCTTCTGGCAGCAGCTCTGTTATGGTACATGTCACCTGGGCACATTCCTCAGCATGCCTCTGGCAGCTGCCAGCACTCTAAACTGCTCAAATAGCTCTCTGCCCCATAGGAATTTACTGATTTTCTTGTTTATTCCCTGAAGATTGTAAGCGAACCTGATGGGGCAGAAAGTGAAGAGAACATGTCCTCGTGGGCACTGCTTTGGAGCACAAAGTTTAACTTCAGCTCAACACCTTTTGCAAAGGTCTGCAAATACCACCAAAGTACAGCAGAGGCTGCAAGTGAGTGAAAAAGCTAATTAGACCTTCTTTTTTGTTTAAAAGACAGAAACTGCCTAGAAGACAATCATATTTAGCAAGCATGGGAGTAAAATAACATTAGGAGCAATCAACACAGAAAAGGTCCTCTTTTTATGCCAGGCTTACTACTTTCCTGTTCCTTCTTTAAAATTGTTTCTCTACATCTGTAAGACAAAATATGAAAATCAAAGCTTTCCTGTGCCCATCACAGGCAGGGGATGGTGATGTGTTTAAACACTGACCTAGTGTATGGGAACCTTCCTCACATAGCCACAGGGACATAATTTATATTTGTGGGTCTCACCTTCCCACCATAAATTACTTTGAAGCCTCTCAGGGTGGAAACACAAAGACAAATCCAATGCTGAGCATGTGCTGCTCAGACCCTCTCTCCTCACAGGGACATTTCCCTCCCAAGAGCGGAAAGATGTGGGGCCACTGTAGGGTCACAAGCAGCAGAACACAATGAAGGAGGGGGTGGCTCTATTTGACACTATTTCCAGTATCATCTGCTCCTTCAATAGCTCTTAAGAGCAAGAAAATTGGCTGTGACTCTTTTGACATGAAGTGGCAACCAGTGGCTCTGAGGTGTTGCTGGATTCGATTTCCAGAACCCACAGTGTTACCACGAAGGGGTACAAATGTTAAGTGTTTGCTCTTGAAAGCTGCTTTCCCTCCTAACAGGGGCTACCCCTCTGAGACACTCATGGGTATCTCATGTGGTTGCTTTTATTTTGTGCCTTCCTGTCATTGGCACAGGTTTCCCTTGTTTGACTAACCTACTTGTGTCAGGAAGACAGAGAAGGAGCATGTGTGTTGGCAGTTTCTTTAGACCTCTTTAAAACAGGTGGCAAGACAGGAGAAAAAAGTGAAATATCTACAATGGTTTTGGAAATTATTTTGTTCCAGTTTTATGGTGTAGTTCCTATGACAGAAAAAATAAACCAAACAGGTGGAAAGCCTGTAAATGAGTGAAATATCTACAATGGTTTTGGAAGTGATTTTGTTCCAGTTTTATGATGTAGTTCCTATGACAGAAAAAAAAAAACCAAACAGGTGGAAAGCCTGTAAATGCTATGTCCATGTCTCATGCCTGCAACGTCATCTCATTTTACCATGTTAAGCAGTTGAACCCACAACATCATTTTAACTCAAGCCTATTGACAATGCTGGTAAAGAAGGAGGAAAACAGCAACTAAAAGCTGAAAATAACACTGTGCATATCTTTGTCACATGTGCATGGTGTGTTCAGTCTGAATCTGAGAGTATGGACAGAAGAGAGACTTGTTTATCCAACACTAGCACAGTCCTTTACACGGTTTATCCATATGCTCACTCTGTGGTCACTGATCCTCATTTCAGGATTTAGTCAGAACATTAGGCAACCAGTGACTGGGGACATGTCCTGACAATTTCTGACTAAGTGGCAAAGTTAGATGAGGACCTGTGCAGGAGAATGAGGTATGGCTCCAACGAGGACCAGGAAAAAGCTATGGAAAGCAAAGGGGAATTTTCTGGCTCTACAGTCAGCTACAAGCCAAGCAGACACACCTTGCTCTTCTCTACCTGCTCCAGCACTTAATACCTCTTGATACCTCTACTAATGAGATTTGGTCCAGAAAGAAAGGTTTTAAAATGACTCAATTTCTACAGTTTGATTTATTTTTCCTCCTTTTGCCTGGGAAGTTTCAAAACCAAATGCCTGATTATCGTTCTCCCTTTGGGAAAGTAATACAGCATTGGTGGAGTCATGTCACAGCTACTGACCCAGCTTGAATGTCTCAAACTGGGTACTCAGAGCTAACTCTTAACCCACAGAGTTACTGGTTTTAATAGCTTTCTAAAAATATTGGGCAATTTGCATCTGCCTGAAGATACTGCTCCAATTTATCTGGGTTTTTTTTCCATTCTTAATTGGTATATAATACTCTGAGGCAGACTGCACATTTGTGCAAAGCAGAACATAACAAAGGAAGGAATCAAGTGCAGTCCTCTTGGCTCTTTGTTTTCCTACTAAAGCCTGATGACAATTCTACTTCTGCCACATGCCTCATTATTTAGCTTATAAATTCATGATTTGCACTGTAATCTTGCTGGGTCTTGGCACAGGTATAGAAAAAGCTTGTGCTCAAGCTGAGCAGTAAATAACTGAACTAGCAATCTTGAGAACTGATGTCAGTATTTCCATGGCCATTTCAGAGTGCTTTGTGTTGAACCAAGGCATGAGATCTCCATTCTTTTATTAGCTCTCCTGAGAGAGATAGGATTGTTCATATTCATCTTCCTCTGATATGATTTGGTTTCAGAGACTCCATGGGAACCAGCCAGATTAGAATAATAAAATCACAGTAAATTGCTTGTGGCAAAAATATTGTATATAAAGTCCCTCCAATACATACAGAGTCTCTGGGCAGCAACAAGAACATGATAACTGAATTAGACTTTTAACAAGATTTTGACGACTGATGAAGCAAATACGTTTAAAACAAAAAGTTCCCTCCCCTTCTCCTTATCATGTCTGAGCTGTCAACAGAGAAATCTGGTCCTTCATGAATGAGTCTCTGTGCTCATGTACTGCCTTTCTCAGCTCCCATGTGCTACAAAACCACCCAACCCAGTTTATTTTGTTCCTGCATTATTACAATTACTATTACCATTGCAAATGCTTCCAAGGGAGATAATATTAATAACAGTCTCTTCCATCAGATCATGTCAGTTCCTGGGGTGATTAATATTCCTGTCTGCAAGAAGCATTATATCATTTAGAGAGAGCATATTGCTTGGCTTGTAGGCTATTCTTCATGGCCTGCGCTGAGTGCATGGTGATCTGCCATTATTGCATTACTGTTTACACAGCTTGAGATAGCTCATAAAGCAGTTAGGAAGGAGATGAAATTCAGATAGATTCAGATCTGAGAAATGAGAAAACCTGACAGGAAGATCTTCAGGCTGTTTGGTCCTCTTCACCCTCCACGTCACACCCCCACTGACTGTTGTAGTAATCCTTTCC
>NW_008673117.1:53083-54512 GCF_000695815.1 Acanthisitta chloris
ACATTTCTGTATCTTGGCAAGGATGATCACAGGCAATCTGCTGGCTCCAAAGCACCATGGGCTCTTGACAAATTTTTTGTACATTAATACCATACTCTGTCTGTGGGGAGCTGCTACTCTATTTTGAGACAAGTCACTTCAACTCCTTGGCAAGAACTGTCTAGGAGGAATCAAGATTGGGTTTTATTTTCATGAAAATAACCACAATTTGGATCTCCCCAGGAAGCTTTGTGATCCACTCTCACTTGTATGATACAGACTGGAGTGGAGCAATCTTTATTTTAACACAAACTGTTCACAGAGTCTATTCCTGAACACTTAATGAAAAGTGCACTTGAATTTATGCAGATTATATACAGCATGTGGGTTCAACAGCAAGTTGCCAAAGCAAACCCTAGGGCAAATCTTGCTTCCACAAAGTCCAGCCTGTGCCACAAACAATGGCTGAAAGTATCTGTTTTTCCAGTCTTGTCTAAAACCAATGTCCAGGAAGATTTCTCTTCTCAACATCAAAGACAGCTTTATGACTACAGTGCATAGGTTGCAGATTATTTAGGTCACCTTGATTCTCAAGTGTTCTCCCTCAAAGACCTTTTAAGAAGCAGCCAAACCTTCCTGACACTGTGGGGTCCAATACCTTGATTCTCAAGTGTTTTCCCTCAAAGACCTTTTCAGAAGCAGTCAAACCTTCCTGACACTGTGGGGTCCAAGCTGTGCAGGAAAAGAGTCAGGGAATCAGGAGGGGTGAGTGGATTGCCATTCAGTGACAGGTTGGATAGAGATGTTGGACACCTTAGGTATGCAAAAGCAAGTTCACTGGATCCCAGCAGAAGACATAAGAGCGGAAATAACACCTACTAAAAGACTCTCTAACTCCCTTCTTGGATATGCACCCCTACAGACAAGTGTGGGAATGTCAGTGAGACATTTTCCCCTCCAACCCTGCAGCAGAATGTGAGCTGTGACCTTTGGGTCACATATCCAGCAATGGGGAGGTGGCAGAGATTGTATGATGTTGTGTCAGAGCAATCACAACAGAGGACAGAGCTACAGAAAGACTCTCCAGGACTACAGGCTGGTAGTGAATTAAACAAAAAGTGAACTACTAGATCTACTCAGGTCTGACAAATTAATTTAAAAATAAATCTAAGGGAAGACCTCTCTCAAAAACCTGAAAGCAAAACCAACTTCAATGCATTTTAAAGAAACCATTTAACCTGAAAAATACAAAAATGTGTTCCTCTAGACAAACATTTTCAACTCCTCATTTTGAAGGAGAATTTTCATTTTAAAATCTGTCCTGAAGGTGGAACAAAAGGTTTGGGAAGAAATAATGACAGAAATAAAATAAAAAGTTAAGCTTTCCTTTCAAGTTACTATTCGATGGCACAAGTGTGTCCACATCTTATCAATCTTGTTCTGAAAGGCC
>NW_008673117.1:54556-55019 GCF_000695815.1 Acanthisitta chloris
GACTCAATGACCACATTATGGAAAACAAACCCCGTTCCAGACAGCTGTTATCATTTTATCCTCACGCCCCATGTTTATCTCCTTTGAAGCTGAGCAGAATGTAGAGATTTCCAGAGACAAATGTGAGCTTACTGTGCTCTCCCTTAGCTAAACAATGTGAGGGAAGAGCCTCCCTCCCATCCAGAACCTTAACCACAAGCTCACAGCTGCTCTAGTCAGCCAAGGAAGGATTGTAATCCAGCAGTCAGGAAGGTGCTGAGAGACCCAGACGCTGCTGCTGGGAAAACCACATGTCAGTCCTAAACATCTGGATCTCGTGATTGATAGAGCCACCTCATATGTGGTCAGAGACACTGCCAACATACTTAGGAAGTTCACTGCTATCTTTCAAAGGTCACACTGCATGCAGCAGGGCAGAATCAAAATAGAAAACACAACTGGAGAGCAGAGCTGTAGCAAATGG
>NW_008673117.1:55048-56486 GCF_000695815.1 Acanthisitta chloris
TCTTTTCAAGGCATTAAGTTAGAAAGACAGTTTTGAAGCTCAGCTGTAAAAGTTTGTATCTCTTCTGTGTGCTTTTCAAAATCGTGTTCCACAAAAACATATGAGTCAACTTCATACAGAGTATGCCAAAACAAAAATAAATCACAACACAGAAATATTTGTTCCAGGAAAACAATTCTTTTCATTTTCAGTTTCTTTAGGACAGCATATGTGTGTTGTTTCCTTTAATTCTTCTGCAAAAATCGTTATCAGTGTGTGCGTATTTGTATGAACACACATCTATATGTACATATGTACACAATAATTGGTGTATGTGTGTAAATACTTCCACCAGAACATATGTACATATCTATATACAATAAGCAGATTCTAATTTATATGCTGACACTTCAGTTGAGACTGACGAGAAAGCTCATGATCTTCTAAACTAGGCTGTAAACTGACAAAACACAGACACTGGGGGATTGCCTGGTGGCCAGAACATACCTGTGTGGGTCCTGCACTTTGGCCATACCAATGACATGCAGCTCTAGGCTGGGACAGAGTGGCTGGAGAGCACCAGGAGAAAGGGACCTGGGAGTGTGGAGAGATAGAAAGCTGAACATGAGGAGAGGCTGAGGGAGCTGGGGGTGTGCAGCCTGGAGAAGAGGAGGCTCAGGGGAGACCTTAGCACCCTCTGCAACTCCCTGACAGGAGGTTGGAGACAGGTGGGGGTTGGTCTCTTCTCCCAGGCAACCAGCAGGACAAGAGGGCACAGACTCAAGCTCTGCCAGGGGAGGGTTAGCTTAGATATTAGGGTGAAATTTTTTCCAGAGAGAGTGCTCAGGCATTGGAATGTGCTGCCCAGGGAGGTGGTGGATTCACCATCCCTGGAGGTTTTCAAGCTGAGACTGGATGTGGCACTTAGTGCCATATTCTATAACCATGGTAGGGTTGGACTTGATGATCTTGGAGGTCTTTTCCAACCCAGTTGATTCTATGATACATTATGTGTCAGCTACCATGATCAGTCACTTAAACTGACTTGACCTATCAGTAGTTTAACTCAGGTCAGCTACATAAGACTCAAAATAATGTAAATATGGGAGCACAGTCCTAGATGGCTGTCAAACAAACAAGGCCAAATTATCTTCTAGTGTAACCCTGGGGAAGCCATTGGAAACCTTCTGAGAATAATCATGTCCTCTCAGGACACCAGAGCTATGTACTTGCTTAGTGGCAGTCATTCATTCCTCTGCAGGGCACCAGTTTATCCTCCTGATCTTTGCAGGTGGTTTATGGAAGGATTTCTGTGAAGCTCAGGGCAGATGATATCCAATTTGCCTATCAAACCTGGATCCACAGTCCCTAGGGCAGGTCCTATAGTTTCATTGCTATGGTAACAAACCTTGCAGGACTACACAGCACCTGCTGCAGATGGAACAGTTCCCTCTCTTTC
>NW_008673117.1:56507-65940 GCF_000695815.1 Acanthisitta chloris
GCTTTAGTAGCCAGGCTGCTAAAGAGAAAAAGCTGTGTAATTATTTCCAGGAAGTGTTTTTTTGTCATTCTGCCTTCTAGGCACAGAGTCCACCCTAGGATCTACCACACTGTGACATTTTACAGATGTTTTGCTCAGAGGATGCTTAAAACTGAGCCAATAGCAACAGAAGTCAAACAAACAAACAAACAAACCAAAACCAAACCAAAGAGTGGAATGGAGGAGATGGAGAACCAACAGTGTTTATCTGCTTCTCCTAGCCTGTTTCACTTTTGTTTAAAACATCAGCTCTTTGTGCAGAAAAAAATATCTTTTTCCTTGGCATGCTTAACAAATATTAACAGCAAATTGCCCAAGAGGTCTTCAGGACACATGCACCTATACATATGTTCATACTTTTTTTGCCCACAGGTCCCAGTTGTAGGTTAAAAATAACAAAAAAAAATTGTTGTCTTGCTAATTAAATCCACATGTGCTACACGGATTACATGTCAGGTGGTTAGTTTGTCACTTTTTGCACTATACCTGCAAAGGAGGTTTCATGGTAGATTAGTCCAGATTAAGCAGATTAGAACCTAGGTATGTGTAGGCAGTGACACAAAGATGTGGATGGATAAACAGGCACATATTTTTCCTTTGAAGTGGATTCATTGCAACTCACTTTCCTAAATTCTCCTTGCTGTCCATCAAAGAAAATTATTAATTAGTCTGGTCTACAAGGAAAATGGAAGTTGCTGAAAATTTTCAGGATCTTATTCCTGGAA
This sequence comes from Acanthisitta chloris, assembly GCF_000695815.1. NCBI lineage: Eukaryota > Metazoa > Chordata > Aves > Passeriformes > Acanthisittidae > Acanthisitta > Acanthisitta chloris. The sequence goes on from NW_008673117.1 coordinate 57,272, forward strand.
TAAACCAAGATGGAATGTACAAATTATCAAGGAACTCAGATGGGCCAGGGCATCTTACAGATAGATCATAAAAATCAGGTGACCTATAAGGTCCATTCCAACCCCTAAATTCTATGATTCTATGATTACTAAATCTGAAAACAAAGAGGCTACACTAACCAGAAGAGAAGGAACCAGGGTTTGAGCAACTTATCTGTCCAACCAGGAAAGACAGTTCAAAAAAAAAATCCTAAATATAAAAATTATTCTGCAAAACCAAGTCCCAATTCCCTCGTAGCATTCATAAATAGCCTAAATCTTGTTTACAGTTGTAATTTCTACTTGATGGAGTTATTGGCAAAGAGATTAGCAAATCCTTTCAGTTCAGAGACATTTAAATTTAGCAGCAGGAAAAAGAAGTTTGTTGAGTGTGGAATCCACCCCTGCTGCTCCAAAACAATCCGAAACAGGAAAAAGTAATCAAAAGGGAGTTTTAATGAGTTATAGAGCTATTGTTTACTGGGGAGGGCCAAAAGCCTGAAGCCCAGGCTTGGAGGACCTCTGTGACCCTGCACTGCCTCTCGGTGGCAAAATATTTGCTTGAAATTACGTCAAAACAACACAATGTGTGTGTCTGAAGGCCAAGGGGGTGGAGGGACTGAGGGGGCACTGAGAAAAATAGTGGAAACTCCCTGAGTCTCTCACCGTACTGAGGCTTTCCTTGAAAAACAAGGCAATAAACAGCAGCTGTATGAGTACGTTCAGGCAAACACAGGCAGTGTCTCCTTTGGCTGTACCAAAGGGAAAGCTCCACAGCCCCAGAAACAGCTGCCAGACCTGGCAACCTGCAGGGCCCACGGCTGAAGGGGCAAATGCCCAAATGTTTGGGCTGCCAGGTGTGTGCAGGGCACCAGGACCTCTGTAGCCAGCAGGTCCAGGAGAAAGAAGTGATACCTTGGTCTCCTGAGGCTGTCAAAGTGAAAGCTTCAGGGGAGGATGAGGAAGCTCTTCAGGAGAGCTAATTTTTCCAAGGAAATAATTATACTGGAGGTTTTGGGGAAGGAGACTTCTGTTGCTCTCCCAAAACTCTCCCCGAGGTAAAACTGCCCAACATTAAGTCAATGTTCAAAGGAGCAGTTAGGTTACTGTGGTGCTCACCAGCAGTGATTTCATCAGAACTATGTGTCTGAAAGTGCCTGCTGCACCTTCCTGGTCAGGGAAAGGTGGTGTTCCTCTCTGCCTGTCCCTGTTGACTTCTTGCGTGGAAAAATCTCTGCCAAAATGCTCATGACTTGCATTTAATGCAAGTTGTGCTCCAGAGAATGGGTTCAAACCCTGCCAGCCCTTCCACAAGCATCTTATGGGGAGGAAGTCAAGAGGAATGAAAATAAGCAAAAAGATGGAATGTTTTCCAGGGAAAATGGACACACTGAAATGAACAGCAGACCTTCCCCTGGAGAAACAGCAATGAGCTCTGTGAACTGCTCAGGCAGCAGAGGCAGTGGTGGCAGTGGTGCAACAAGTAGGCTCAAATTATGTCAAATGACAGATGATCTGCTCAGCCACATACTGTATGACCCAAAGAATTTGTCTACCTGTCCGTCAGAGTAATATTCCCAACACAACAGCACGAGCAGGGTACAGCTAGATCCATCTAGGAATTCATCTCCTGTCTGTTACCAACTGCACTCATTCCACTCAGTGCACCATGCACAGTTATGCAGCATCCCAAGAGATTCCTCTGGCAGCTGGAAGGAACATGTTTTGCAATGTGGAACTAGACAGGAAGCGACTCACAGCACCTTCCAGGTGAACAGTTCCCATGCAAACTGTGGTTCTTCCAACACCCAGCTGAAAACAAGCTTTGCCTCTGAGTATCACACACTGGCCAGCAAGACATCACACTAACAGCCCTTGAGTTTTGTCATCATTGGCACAAATCATCAACTGAAGAAGACAGATGTCAGTTAGCTGCCCTACAGGTAACAGGGAATGCTATTTGACACAGTACTCCATGTTTAACACACATTCAAACTGCTGTTGATTTGTATATCTCTTTCACCAAACTGTCAAGCCAAACAAGTATTTGTATTTCCCCAGCACCTACTACGCTATAAACAGGTTTGTTAAGCCCCCAGATTTTATTTCACTTTTAGCTTTGTGAAAATTCCATGGAGCAACGTTTTATCTGCAGGAGATCATGTAATCAGTCATATGGCTTTCCAGGGAAATGCAAAACAATAGCTCTGTCTAAAGTCGTGCAATTTTCTATTCACTCCTATCACTTCACCAAGAAGACAAAATATTTTAATTAGATATAATGTGTAAAGTCAAGCTGCAAGTAAGAAGTTAAAAGCAGAAAACACCCTTCAAAAGACTTTCAGCCTGGCCACTAAAATTCAGATTCTTCAGGTTTTTTGCAAGGCTACATAAAGATTTTTAGCCCATTAACATCCACAGCACCTACAGCTACCACTACAGCTGTAGACAGTCAGCATTTCTGCAGGTCAAGTTCAAATGAGCTGAGGCTGGAGTCAACAAAATTAAAGCATTCAGGCCCAGTCAGTGCATCTGAAAATTTCCTGCACACTCATTAATCTATGCTTACACATTTACATGGACACACCTGATTTTCTAGCACATGTGCAGTAATGAGTAGCACTAAAACCCACTGAGGTCTTGCACCACTATAATTAGCATCTCTAATTATAGTTCCATATATATCTATGATCCCACCTGGAATACAGCACACAGTTCTGGTGTCTTCAACATAAGAAGGACATGGAACTGTCAGAGCAAGTCCAGAGGAGGCCACGAAGTTGCTATGATTCTCTGCAATTCTATGATCTATGTCATATACATTAAGAAAAAGCTTGCCTTGATGTCATGCATGTGTTATAATAAGATCCAGGATGTTACAAGTTACTCTTGTTGGAACTATTATCTAAATGAATGCAATACAAATGAGCTAACACTACACAGTTTCTCAGCTTTTACCGTACTGATAACTTTAAGGTCCATTTTGGAATTTAGAATCAGGTTATGAATTTGCACAGACCTGCAAGAACATTGTGTCTTCATACATCCACAGCAGCCTAATTCCAACCATTCTTAACAGTTTTTGGAACTTATCCTTGGAAATCACAAGCCCTTTCAGCTGTGAACCTGAAATCTCCAGCACGTCTCAAAAATGTTATTTACAAACGAAATGCAAGTCATTAGCTTGACCTTTGGAGCAGGAAAATATATAGATATATTTATTTTTTTTAAGTGGGCAGAAGAAAAATAGCCCTAGTTTCCTTTCCTGATGAAGAAAAACATGTTTTGCCTTGTCTTATATCTGTAAGCAAAACTGGATCTGGGAAAAAAAAGACATATAGTAACAGGCACAACTACCCCCGCCTTCCTCACCGCTCACTCTCTCCTGCAATTGTGTAAAGCAAGGAAGTAAAAGGCTGGTAGAGACAGAAAAACATGTTTTTCTTTGAAAGTCCATCTGCAGAAATATTTATCAGCTGTTGACAAAATACACACAAAATAATATTCTCTTTCTCCAAGCCAGAAGCAAATAGGCCCTTTTTCCACTAAAAGATGGAGAATGTTTGAAGTGCCTGCTCTGAAAAACATGTTTTTATCTGCTGGTTTTGTGGGGGTTTTACTGCTCTCTAGAAGTCACTGAGGTGTTTAGACACTCAGATCTGCAGTACTACCCAGTGTATTTTTGCCTCCTTGTCAGAGTCTTTCTTCTTCATGAATGGGTGTCACCAAAGATATGCACAGAGAGGATGGTTTAAAAACTCATTTCAGAGTCTTTCTCCTTCATGAATGGATGGCACCAAAGATATCCACAGAGAGGATGGTTTAAAAACTCATTCAGTTTAAAGAGGCCACTGTGTCTGTGTTGTTGATACATAAATAGTGGGCTAAACCCACCCCCAAGACTAAATGTTACTATCTCTGTTGCCTGAACTAAGGAATACAAAAAACATCCTCCACTGGTTCAGCCACAGCTAGGGGAAAACAAAGGTATCCTGGAGTGATGGAAACCTAGGTAAAATACTGTCTGGCTTCCTGGGGAAAAAAAAATCGAATCCAACATCCTGATTTTAGGAAAGCAAAGTACTTTTAAGCACATTGAGAGACTATGAGCCAGTGGGTGCTCCATAGCTCTGTCAAACAGTTGGAAAATGATGCACACCAGGAACATTTGGGAACACAGCAGAGTCTCCTGGTCTCACACACTGAGAAGAGATGGAGACAATCATGACAATATCTTCATTATCAGAATCAATTACATTAATGAACATACAAGAAGAGGGAGTAGGGAGAGGCTAACTGCTCCATATGCATATGAATGAGGAGATATTAGTGTGTCGTATCTGCCCTTGTGAATCAAAGCACTTAAGAAAATTAAATAGTTTCTGATAATGTCACCTGATTAAACTGTGTCCCTCTTTTTATTTGCTTGGATCCAAAGTGGACTGTGGGATCTCTGACCCAGCTTGGAAGGTTCACAAATGCTACCACCCAGCACATAAAATTATTGTGCTGTCACTTCAGTCCTCAAGACAAATCCCATACAGCTTATATTTAGCTTAAAACAGGCTGTTTCTGCCTGTAGTTTGGTGAGGGGGCTGAAGGTGAGCTTGTCTGCATTATGACCCAGATGGGTCAATATAGCAAAATAAATTGCTTCTCTCAGCAAAATTTGCCTTTTCCTTCAAAAGTCACTTGCAGTGAAAGGAGGGGCTTCTATATGCAGGAAAATCAGAGGAAAACAGTGAGAAACCTTCTGCTGTCAGGCAGCTCAGGTGGGTGGGTTACAGCAGACATAAGCCCCAAGGACATTAATGCCTTCCTGCTGCCATCAGCAACACACTCTGCTCATTAGTGAGGTCCAGGCGTAGGTGAAATAATTAGTGTAGATTTTAGAGGCAGTCATGGTCAGCAGGATCACCACCAGAGCTCGTGGGCAGGACACTGGGCAGGCTGAGGGGATCCTCCCCTGCAGCACTCTCAGGAAGTATTTGCTGAGAGAAGAGCTGGATGCAAAGGGAAGGGAAACTTCTGAGTGTCGCTGTGTCCTACTGCTCTATTTCCTTCAGCCTGAACACCCGGAAAAAACCAGCAGACATCCAGATGGCTCAGGGTTATGGGTGGAGCTGACAGACAGCTCTGGGGCTTGGCATTTGCCGTGAAAAGATGTAGAATTTATGCCCCAAACCAAAAATAAGACCAGATATTTCTCACTGTTCACCGTTTTCACCTATTGCATTTGTTTTCTCTCTGTGAAGTGCACTTGAACCCCCTATCACTTACAGCTGACCTGCAAGCTCTTTTAAAAGAACCCACCAAATTGAAGTCAAATTTGTGACACTCTGCAAATGCAGAATTGCGGAAATTATTACTCATTTCAGCTATTCTCTACTGTCTCTGCTAGCCATGGGTCTTCAATGATGCAAACTGCAAGTTATAAGCATGCATGCAGTTTTTTCCAAGTTTACAATGGACTGCATTCACACTCCAAGTGATCTGCTGAAAGCTCCACTCCAGATTATTCAAGGAGGCCTGACCTGAAGTGGGAAGCTCCTCAACGAGCAAAGCATGACATGTCAATAATTTTTAGTCAAGCGATACAGGACACAAGAAGTGGCTGTTAAAAAACCACATTCAATCACCTCTCCAGTGGAAAGGTGGAGGAGCAATAGTTCCAAAGGTTGGAGACACAGGATCAGTATTTAGCCATGAAGATAAAAAGCATCTAGGAATGCTTCCAATGGATAGGATTATCATCTGCTAATTAACCTGCAGCCTGTGTGAAGAGGCAGCAGTGTGGGCAGAGGGAGGTGGTGCACAGAGAGGCACTTTGCAGCTTCAGGGTAGATTATGGCTTGGATTATGACCTCCCACTGTATCTGTTGTGGCACCCCAGTGGTTAATAGGAGCCTTCTTTGTCCAGGGGTTGCTTCGGAGACGGTTCCTGTACCTCAGGAAGCAGGGAGAAGAGAAGTTTCCTGTTTTGAAGAAGGTTTAAGAACTATTTTCCTCCAATCAGGCAGCAGATGCCCAGGCAGGAAATGGAGAACACAGCTGCCAGCCCCACTGCAGGTCAGTGGCTGTGCTAATCAATGCAGCCAAGGTTTACCACAGCCAAAAAGGCCCCAGTGATAAGTAGGTTGCAGAGTTAAGGGGAGGATTTGTGGTGGAAGGTGCCTGGACTGAGACTTTCACTGGCATAAGACCAAAACAAATCCAAATACTGAAAGGAAATGGGTGTTTGGCTTCCTCCCTATATGTAACTCTCACACAACACATTTTACCCAGTATATAGCCCTGCTAAAAGGAGGTGTGTAATTAATGGTTGTGGTTCAAAACAATGCTCAGAGGGAGCAGTAGCCATCATTGCCCTAACCTTTTCTCACATTGATGATTCACTGCCAGTGCATTTATTGGGGACCTCGAATGCACAGTCCCATCAAATGCAGGAAACCAGTCGAAATTTCTCCAGCTGGGTGGGGTTTTTTCCCCTCTTTCAGCTGAAATTTAGCAAGAGTGTTTACTGACCTCCAGGAGGGAAACTCAGCTCAGTGAATCTAGAACTGCTGATGAGTTTGTTTAAGCCAAGTCTCAGGCTTTTTGACTTGGTGCCCAGTTTTTCTTTCACTGACATCAATTTTACACCTGCCTAACATTTGACCCTGGAGGGTACTGCTCCTCACTTACACCTGCTCATTTTGAGTGCTGTCTGAAGCACCTTGTCTGTCATACTTCAGCTCCCAGCTCACCATTTGATTCCCTGTGATGTTATTTCCTCTGGTGCTTTAGGTAACAGCGACTGAGCGGATGTGAAAGGCAGGAGAAAAACACAATTAACTGCAGCAGACAAATCCATACAAGTGTATTTTCAGCTACTTCTCTGTCTATTGCCAGTAGAGCTCTATTGACATTTTACAAATACACACACCAAGTGCTTTGGAGTGCAGAATCATCACATGCCATTGAGTAAAAATGAAAATGTTTCTGGACGCAGAGTTGACCAAGCTAAGTTACATTAAATGAAGCCACGTCTGGGGAAGACATGGGCCACACCTGAACAAGGACTTGAGATTTAGGCATGTGGGCAGCTGAGAAGGGAAAAAAATCTCCATGGCAGTGAGGAATGAGTGGACCCAGCAGCGAGGTCTCTCAGATTTTGCACCATTGCCTACAAATGTGGTTTATTTACAATAATACTAAGCAATAAAAAAAACTTAATGCATCAGAAGGACCTTGATGCCACCATGAACTTCAACAGAAACACCTAAACCTCCTTCCTCAGGGGACTGGTGCTCTTGCTAAGGGTCCTTCACTGAAAATGTGAAGTGAAACCATCAATTGCTCATTTGATCACATGAGAGTCAGAGAGTATGTCACAGTTGTATTCCTTCGTAAGGAATACAAACACAGATTGCTCTCCCAGAAATTGACCCCATTACCCTTCTAGCCTCCCTTTCCTAAAGATTTCTAGGGTCTGTACACATCAGTCATCCTTCAAAATCTAGTTACCTCCTGCCTTCTGCACTGAACTCTGTTGAAACTAGAGAACAGAGTTTGCAGTGTTAGTCATTAATAACTGGTACTTGTACTCCCTTCTCTCTTATTGCACAAAATAGGTGCTGCAAAAAATGATATGCTGCAAGCTAACAAATGGCAAATGATGGGACAGAATATTCATCATCTTGTAGCTATAACTCTCCTACTCTTCTCTTCCTCTCCACTCCCTCTGCATTGAGCAGAGGGGAAAAGAAACCAAGAAACTGAGAGAGAGATGACATACCAGTCACTGAAGAAGATGCAAAGCTGGATTTTGTCATCAGACAGCAATGACATCAGTCTGCAACTGTTCCCAGTGCTACTCCATCACAGACAAATATCTACAAAGTGTTTACCTACCAGTATTTACTATAGTTGTCTATTACCATACTCAGCTCATCCTACTTAATGAATGATTTGACTTTTTGGGACATGCAGCAGCAGCAGCTTACGATAGCAACTGAAATGCTCTTGTACAAACCAACCAGATCTGATGAAAGAGAGGAGTCAGAGACTCCTGGAGGTGCCCTGGCACCCTGCCCTTCGTGGTGGGAAGCAGATTTGAGCACAGGCAGGCAGAAATCTGTGAGAAACACTCACCCTTCCCAGAGCTAGGTCACAAAACTACTCACAGGCAGTGCCTTCCCCTCACACAGCTCTGAGCTCCTGGCAGAATGTTAGGAGCAGGAGTTGTCCCCTTGTCATTAAGCAGAGGGTTCTGCTGGAGAGTTCAGCTCCTTCCACAGAAAAGGTGAAAGAGAAAAGTCATTCTTTGCTCTGTGAATTTTTTCAGACATTGATTGTTTGGATCAAAACCTATTAAGTATCACAGTTCTTTGCCCCACAGCAGACCAAGAAGAATGTTAGGTGAAATGCATTTTGGAAATAGTACAGCAATTACAAGACCACCTGGTCTATCTGCAGAACCTATTTTACAATGGCTTTGTTTTGTTACTGACATATTTAACCAACATTTTTCCATTATGTATCTAGACACGAGAAAACCTTGCAACCCAGACTGTGTTTTTCAGGTTATTAGGAAATCCCTCCAAATTCTGCAGCCCACACTTTCAATTCTTTTAGGAAAACATGTTTCTTTCCTTCCTGCTACCCCTTTC
>NW_008673117.1:65963-67626 GCF_000695815.1 Acanthisitta chloris
CTGGAAAACATACTTAATGGATATTTTTCCAAATCACTTGTACTGTGCTTGATTTTTTAAATTGTGATTTCTTTTCCATTGTGTCCCATAAACTTTTTCCCACACTTTACAAGACCTTAAATTTGCATTCCTGAAGCTACTTCAGATGCTGCTTTCAATTGACGTAAGTTATTTGATCACAGACATCAAGGCTGAAGGTGGCAAGAATCAACTAGGGACCAGTACCAGTGGGAGAAGGTTGGATGACTGCTGGTCATGGGTGGACCAGCAAAGCTCATTTCATCCCCTGCACCAGGGCACAGACCTGGCACATCATGCTGTGAGGGAATGCACAGTCCTTTCCATCTCCCCATCTATGCCAGTTTGATGTCCCACCTTTCCATCTCCCTACAGTCCTTCCCATCTCCCCATCTATGCTAGTTTGATGTCCCACCTTTCCATCTCCCCATCTATCAGAGGACTAATGAAAGAGCCACTACTGTGAATTAATCCATCTCCAAAACCACACAGGACTGCACATTCTTGCTCAGAGGTGTAGTGATACAACCAGGGTCCCCTAGAGAACCAGAACCAGCATTCCTGGATACCAGGCTCAGCAGGAGAGACTCAAGCCTACAGAAAGAAGGATTTAATTCCCATTCCTGTCACTGTTTGCCTCCTCTCTTCAGTGCTCTGTGCACTACAGTGCAAAGCACCCTGCACCCCATCAGTCACAGTGAGACAGCCTTGGAAGGTCAAGGGAACGAGCTCTGCCTATACTACAGAGCACCTGTCACCAGGATGATGTTAGTTAGTAGGTACTTTGCAAAAGCAGAACTAGCAGCATTTAAAATTAAGTTGCTCTGGGTAGTGTTAGCAATCGTTGTGATTCCTGGGGGATTCAAACTGTCAGAGCAGGACCTGAGTGCTTCACACACACTGGGCAGGTACAGTGTGCTGCTTCTCCCCATCCTCAGCCTGCAGTGCCTGCAAACAATTGTCCTGCCCTGGGAAGGAATGGTCCCTTCCCAGCTAGGGACATGACCCTTGGGGTCAGCTCAGCCCTCCTGGGATTTCTTTGCCAAGGGAGGGAAATCTGCAAAGTCAAACTTCCTTGCATGAGCCCCACTGGGAAACATAACAGAGCTATATTCAGCCCCCGTTGAGAGGACGTGTGATCCAGCTCTGGGGGTCAGTGCTGTGAGCAGCACACAGACATGGTGCCTGTGTTCACTTCAGCCAGCCAGGAGCTGGTGTATGGGAGAGGGGCAGAGGCAGCAGCCTGCAGCTGTGTGGGCATCTAGCAGCAGGACAAGAGGGCACAGACTCAAGCTCTGCCAGGGGAGGGTTAGGTTGGATATTAGGAAGAGATTTTTTCCAGAGAGAGTGCTCAGGCATTGGAATGTGCTGCCCAGGGAGGTGGTGGATTCACCATCCCTGGAGGTTTTCAGGATGAGACTGGATGTGGCACTTAGTGCCATGGTCTAGTGACCACGGTAGGGTTGGATTTGATGATCTTGGAGGTCTCTTCCAAGCAGGTTGATTCTATAAAACTGCTCTGAGCAAGCGTGGTTTGCAGGCGAGGCCCCGTGCCCGGCTCCCTGCACGCTGAGCCGCATCCAGCAGCAGGTGCTGTCGGCTCCGCGGGGATGCTCCGGTTCGGGAAAACCGCGCGGGGCGGGGC
>NW_008673118.1:0-5125 GCF_000695815.1 Acanthisitta chloris
GGGTCCTATCCGAGCGCCTCGATAACTGTTAAACGGGAGCTGCCCCGGAGCTCGGGGCGCCGCGTCCTCCCGGCCGAGCCGCCCGTTCCCCGTGCGGTGTCGGGTCCCCGCGGACCCCAGCCCGGCTGAGAGCGAGATGCTGCCCTCCCCTGCCCCTGTACCTTGCCTCTCTTCGGGGCTTAAAGCAGAGATTAGCCTCTTTATCTGATCTCTTGGCTTGGGGCGAGGTGGCAGATAGGCGCTCGGGGCTGGGGTTGGGGTGTTCCAGGTCGGAGCATAAGGAACAGATCTGAGATCTTACACTCAGCACCTGCGGGTCACAAGGAAGGACATGAGTTGGTGCCAGTTTGAAGTACTGTCAGTCTTGGGCAGCTCTAAGTGCGGAGTGTCTCCGTGCCCCATACTAAGCCGCTTGGAAAATCGGTCTCTCCAGCTGCACACCCCCCTTTGAAATGCAGATACGAATAATCATTTAATTTATAGACAATTAACGGCGACTGCCTGAGTCGTGGGGTTTGGTTGGGAGGATTAAGGAGGGAAATGGCACTATGGGGTGGTAGATAAGGCATTTAGAGATAGTCGCTGTGATCTAGCCATGCTTGATATTTCTTTAAAGAAGCCAACAGACTGTTTTATCTCTTGGAAACATCATAAAAGACTTCAAGATAGTGGGATAAAATGCTGGGTCCCACCTGGAAGTGTGTTCTTGTAGCAAGAAGTTCCTGCTAGAACTGCAGCTGCCTTGCACTTAAGGTCTTTAGTAGATATCTCTGCTAATGCTTGATATGGAAATGAGTCCCCGCACTCTGTGGCCTCTTTTGTGAGCACTAGCAATCACTGCTGTAGTTGGTAATCAGTTTAGTTAAGTCTCTCTGAGCCTTTCATACTGAGCCCGAAATGTTTGTAGTTAGTAATTTCTTTCCACTCGCAGTGTTGCCTGTAAACATCAAGGTTTTCCCTGCGGGTCCTGAAAACGTAGGGATGTACCTGAACTGTTCTGTGGAAGCAAAGATGTGAACTGGCTATGCCCTGGGTTTTGGTGAAGTAACAGTAATTCTGGAATTGTGGAGAAAAACCCGACACACTCTAGGCTGAAACATTTCCTTGGAGCTCAGAATGATTTACCCAGCTATAGTAGGTAGCTAGGTGACTATTTAAGTGCTTTTAAGGTGTTTGTTTTATACACTGCTCAAACACTTAACCCACAGTTGGAGACTGTATGGAAAGGGATCAAAAGGAAGGGGAAATGCTGCTTGTCTCTGCTCCCTCTGACACACGTATCCCTGCGGTGGAGTATCTCAGGGTAGTTTAAATGGCCACTGGGCTGGAGGGACCACCCTTTCCTTTTCTGGGGAGAGAGATAACAGAGTTATCAGAGGAGCTTATGCTGTCACTGGCCTCCTGGAAGGAAAGATTAATAAGCATGAGAATGACAGAGCTTTTGGCCCACGCGTAAACGTTCTCACAAGGCTGAGCAATGGATTAATATTTTGCTAGGGCTCTCAATCAGGATGTTGCTGCGGCTTTTGAGGTGGTGTAATAAAGGCCAATTTTTAAAGTTTATGCTCCTAATTACAAGTTCACAAAGGCTGATTAATATTGGATGTCCTTATTTCATTGTGGGCAAGACCTAAAAATCCAGATTTAGTTGTTTGCTATGCTAAAAATGTGTTCTCTGTGGAATGGGAAGGGCAGTGGTGACCCAATGGTTATCAGAAACTTCTGTTTCAGTGTGTTCTTTAGTAGATGTATTTGGCTGATCAGCTCTGACTTTCAGAGATCAGCAGAAATTACTCTTGTGTTGACACTTTTAGTCAGTAATGTAGTCAGCTGGTCTGGGTCTAATTCATTTCAGGTTCACAAGGATTCAAATAATGTCCGGGAGACTTGTGTTTATCAAAATGCTCAGAATTTATGATTGTAACTCATTCCAGAAAGTCTTGCTACTCTCATTGAACCTAGGGGGAATTCTGCTGATTTACTAGTTTATTTGTGTGGAGGATTCAAAATTTACTCTGCTCTACTAAAACTCTAAGGCAGCTGATGGGAAAGATAGAAAGGAAAGAGTAAAGCTTCAAAAAGTCTGCAAATATCAAAGAATTTTTAACCAGAAACGTGGAGAAGTTGCCATGGATCAGTTCTTCCTGCCTGCAGTCGCTTCCTCTGCTTCTGGTCAAGTTTTAGTTACTTAATTCGTTGCTGGTGTCCCTCAAGTGTTTTTTCCATGTCCCACTGATAATGCCAGATTCATGTCACCCCTCTTTACCTCGGGGCAAAGCAGGATGAACCAGAGATCTGGGATTTGGGAAGACTCATCTTGTGTCCCCCTGCACCATGTCCTTCCTGTGGGACTGTGGCCGAGTCCCACCAGGCCGTGTTCAGCGCAGGAGCAGAGCCTGAAGGATTAAGCCCCTCACTTTGATGCCCACACCTCTTGGCATTTTGGGGCGTTTTTTGTTGTGTTTAAATACTTTTGTCTCTGCCTCAGCTTCCCTCCTGCCAGGCAGCAGTGTGAGCCCTCCCTGGGTGCAGGTGGAGCACATGTTAAAGCACTCTTGGTGCTGTTTACTCCTTCATCCTCCAACACTCTGGAGCCAGATGGATCTAAAAACACCAATGTGCTCTCTGCTTTCCGTGGTTCTTGTACTTGCAACATACCAGTCTGTTTTCTATTATAAGATGTTAACTCATAGATTTTATAAGTATTTTAAACTTGGGAGGGGAGAAGGAGAGAGTGTAGGCAGTTTCTTCACAGTGTTATGGGTTTATCATGGAGCTCGTAGGGAAAAAAATAAACCCCACAAGTTAATCAGAATTATTTTCAGTGCTAGGTAGCCACAAAATGTTCCTGCAGGCTCAGCTTAGCAGCCTGTTGCTCTCTCCCGTAATCAGTTTTCTTCTAAGTGAGAACTCTTCTGCGTAGTGTGAAGAAACAACACTTTACAGTGTAAGAGGAAGTTCCAGGCTGTGCAGGTAATTGCAAACTCCAGTAAATTATAACGTGAGTATTTCAGGCTCATTGTACTGCCGCCTCCGTGCTACAGCCTGTCTGTGTGCCCTGCCTGCTTGGCCCTTGTCCTTCCCCACCCCTTCATTTACCTTTGCCATGCAGCTGTGGCCTTTAAGCTTGGAAGTTTCATGACCACCTAATCTTGACTTATGCCAAGTTTCAAGTCGGAATTTAGGCAGGTGTGTGGCTGCTGCTGCCATTGTTTGGAGAGCTGCTTATTTATTTCTTTCTTTTATGGGAAACCTTACAACCTTTTTATCTCCTTATGATGTTATTGCTGCCAACACCCTCAGCTGTTCAGCAGTAGACTCCAATCCTTGAAGCAGGGCGTTATTGGAAAATCTTTAATTGCCTCAGTGCCACTGTAAAGCTCTGTAGCTTTGTGAGTATTTTATCATTGCACTGAGAGTCGCTGATATTTGAGAGCTGACGAGGAGATGCCTGGAAACTGCAGCTCCAAAGACTGGAAGATCAGCAGAGTGATTCCAGTTACCACTGTTAGCTTTAGCTGAAGTTGCCTTGCGAGCTGAGGGTCACACTGGTTGGAGGTACGTGCAACACAGAGAGTAGTTGATTAGCTCTTGATCTCTAATAGAGGCTGGTAGGGTCAGGATGGAGTGCAGCAGTTCTGTTCTCCATTTCAGCATGCATTGTGTGCTGCTCAGGGTTTGTGCACTGCAGAAGACAAGCCTCATACTCCATCAGGGATGTGATGGGAATGTGGAGGCAGGAGAACCTGACCCCTTACCCTTCCTGCCCACCCCTCCGTGCAGCTGAGCTCACCCGGCGCAGTGCATGGGCTTCCTGTTGACAGAGCAGAGTCGTTGGGGATTTCTCATCCTTATTTCTTTGCTGCTTGCGATAACACAAATGCAGTGCTTAAGAGGCCTCTTACTGCCCACTGGTTTCTAAAAACTCTCTTCAAATAGGTTGAGGTATTTGGGAAAAAAGTAGTATGGTTTGTGCAGAGTTGATCATTAACTAAGCCACGGCTGTATTGTTCATAACTACTTTTCCTGTTTGGCTTTTGCATTTATTTCCCTGGAAGCTGTGGATATTTGTCTCACCGATCCTTCCTGGTAGGGGTTGGAAGAGAGACAGAGATGGTTATCAGCCACAAAATCAAAACTTGAGCAGCAGATCAGTGTTTCAAGGACAAACCCCACACCACCACCCATTTTTAAGCAATATGTTTAGTTAGGAAGTCCACACTGCTGGGCTGCCAAATTAATGTTTTAAAAGGCTGTGAATGGTAGAGTTGCATCTGAGAGTCTGTGTTGTCTTGAAACATCTGCAGATGTTCCTGTCTCTGGAAATGCTTGGGATTTTTCTAAAGGCCTCAAAGCAGAAAGACCCCAGTGAGATTATCAGCAGAAAAAGGCCTTTTGGGGCCAGTGAGTAGGCTGGCTGGGACTTTTTTGCAGAACTGTACTTCCTTCTACCTTTATCACAGTGCCCCTGGTTAAAATATTGCTTCATTGTTTTCTAAACAACTTCAGACTAACTTTCTTGAAATGTTGCTTCTAACTAGTGTTTATGGGGTCAGGGAAAGTTGAAATTTCTGCATCCTGTTCTGCAATAGGCTCTTGAAGAACTGATGTCTCCTCTGCATTGGTCTGACAAACAACATTTAAATTATCAGCCTGTATGGCCTTAAAACTAGTTCAGCAAATATTTTTTCTCCAGTGTAATGGATGTAAATGTGTACAGGGCAAATCTACAACTTGAGTTTCCAGCTATGGTGTTTCATAGCAGCTGCTTGAAGACTGATATTTTCACAAACACATGGAGTAAAACTCACTCCTGTCCTTAATTCTGAATGCTTGTGCCTTTGCTGAAGAATTCTGAAGACACCTCTTTGCTTTTCATGTGCACCTGGGGCAGAGCTTGAATTCAGCAGCTTGGGAAGGAGCTGGAGACCGGCAGTAATTGTTTTGCAGCCACCTGTTGATGGGTTGTGTGGGATTAACCAAGTGTTTTGTGACAGACAGAAGATTTCTGGTTCAAGGGCATCAGCCCGTGGGTGTGGGAGGCTTGGGAGAAGAAAAGCCTGTAGAGGTAAATGATAGAACTAAGGCAGCCTGGTGTTGCTGGAGGCTGGGGGTGATGCAGGAA
>NW_008673118.1:5140-5374 GCF_000695815.1 Acanthisitta chloris
TAGAGTCAGCACTTCTTGGCACTGACACATTTATAAATTTGGGCATTTCTAGGTATGCTGAGCCCACAGGCTCCTTGTTCAGTGCATATTCCTGTTTATCCAGTGCTTATCTGCCCCTCATCAACATCCTATTGGGCCCTTTGGGGTCCCTGGGTTTACTGGTAATAAGCCATTTAAGCAGTTCGCTTTTGCTCAAAACACCTTTGTTACAAGTAGGCTAAATCCAGGCTGCTG
>NW_008673118.1:5404-35914 GCF_000695815.1 Acanthisitta chloris
ATGATCTTTGTCACTTATTAGCGAAGTCCTTGGTTTGTTCACACACTTCTCACAATGGCTTAATGAGCTCCATACTGTCCCACCAGCCGAGGCTGCTCCTGCCCGGGATCCCCTCGGGTCGGCGGCTGGGTCACACTGTTAAACTTCTAGCTTTTCTCTGGAAGAGTGCAGATCTCTGACATCTGACTGTTGTGGTATGGCTCTCGTGGAGGCACTGAAGTGGATCGGAGTAAGCTCATCCCTGGATCCAGAGCTGCCTGTGCTGGGACTTTGCCTGTAGAGCAGTGTTATCATGTATAGTGAACTGTGCTGGATTTCCTCTCCCTGTGGTTTGTTTGCCAGCATGGAGAGAGTGAATTTGCTTCTCTGAGCCTCTTGTTACCCTGCAGCTTCCATTCTTGCAGCATCCTAACGGGATGCTTTGGTCTGGGCTGTTACCTGTGTCTTGGCTCAGTCACCTCTACCTGACAGGCACAGACAGTCCTGTTCTGGGTGTGTTGTCCATGTTTTGTCAGACTCCAAGTGGCAGGTCAGATGGGACTGGAGCAGGGTCATTTTGATTAGCAAATGATAAATTTACCTTTGTCAGATCATAATGTAAGGGGGAACCTCGTGCACAAAGGTACAGATGAGAAAAGCTGTCATTAACCTTATCTTTGTCCTCTAAAACACAATCTGTTTCCTGCTTTCTGCAGCTCCATGCTGGTTTAAAACGAGCTCCGAGTGCTGGTGGGGTTTTCATTGGAGTTTCTTTGTTTGTTTAGTTTGTTTGGGTTTTTTTAAGGCTCATTGCATAGTGGTGTGTGAAGAGTTTGTCACTGGCTTTGTTGTTGTTATTGTTAGGGTTGGTTTGTTGGGTTTATTCCCTTTATTTGCTTTGTAAAAGAGTCGGAGAAATCAAAAAACAAATGCAAAGTGGAACAGCTGCATTCCTCTGTGGTGCAAAGCCCCAAAACCACTTAGTCTAAATAAAAACAAATAGTTTGTCAGCACCATTTCTGGCCCTCCTGTGGGTTTGCCACCATGAGAAAGCTGTCAGAAGGCAAACGGAGGAATATCCATGTGCCACGTTAGCAGGCTGGGGGGGGATGTAAACATCCATCCCAGAGGTGGGTGATGCTGTGTTCAGTGTGTGTGAACAGGACCTGTGTGTGTTGCTGAGCTCTCCCTGAGCACCGGGGTGGGTGAGCCAGCCCAGGAGCTTAGGTTTTGGAGGGCAAGGTCTGCTCAGCAGGACATCAAGGAGATGGGACAGGACATCACCCTCATTCCCAGCACAGTCACCAGAGCAAAGCCTTGACACTCCTGTAAACTTCCTGACTTTTTTGTCCTTAGTTCTTTCAAGTGCATCATGAACTGTTTTATGAGAGGCTCTCCAGTTTGAAATTAAGCAAATATCTATTCTGGAACCTTTTAAAAAGCTGTTTAAGAGCCTTTTCCCTAAAGTACACTGTGTTCTTGTTATAGGCTTC
This sequence comes from Acanthisitta chloris, assembly GCF_000695815.1. NCBI lineage: Eukaryota > Metazoa > Chordata > Aves > Passeriformes > Acanthisittidae > Acanthisitta > Acanthisitta chloris. The sequence goes on from NW_008673118.1 coordinate 6,877, forward strand.
CCTGGGTCTGTGGTACACAGCAGTGTTTAGTATTCCATTGGTCTTTCTACTTTAATGTGTGATTTTTAAAGGGGTTTGCATGCTTTTAGGGAATACTAAGACCTGAGTTAACCACACAAAATTGGCTGCCAAACTGCTTAAAGTGCTAATTCTGATGAAATTTAGCACCTGACGTTTGCAGGGAGAAACACATCTGGAATCTCTACTCTTTGAGCTTCTGTAAAATAAAACTTCATTTAATGTGTTTGCAGCCTGAATCTTAGTCAGCAAAACTTTGCAAGGTTTTTATGTTGAGTTAGAAACTCCTTACAATGCATTTTGAATAAACCAATGACATCTCCTTTAGCTGAAAGTCGCTTTAAGGTGCTAAAAGGGTTGGTTAATTTGCAGCTGTACTGAGGAATTACAAATGCAAAACTCCAGGGTGATGCTTCAAAATTATGCACTTTTCTGTGTTTCCTTTCATTTACTTTCTTTGTGAGCAGATACCATGAAGAGTGGATGGTTCAAACAGTAGTGCTTTCCTGTTTTTACTTATAGTATCTGTATAAAAACAGCAATTCTTTGGAACAGTTTGAAGACGTTTTCTAGTCTCCCAGTTCCTTTAGCCTCTTGGGCTGCCCTTCATTTCAGCCTTTATTTAAGTTGGGAGATGCTGTGCTGGTGTTAGACATCCTTCAGTCTGTCAGCTTCTGTTTAAAGTGGTGTATGGTGAGTGATTAATGGAAATTATTTCGGGAATAAAGGACTCCTGGTAAGCTGATCCCTATTCAGAGCACCAAAAGAAAAAGCAGAGTCACAAGGGATGTTGTCTCCAGGAAGAACTTGTAACATCCGTGGGGGGAAGAGTTGGATTGGAAAGTGGTGCTGAGTTTGCATTTTTAAATGAATCATAATTATATCTCATGGTCTGATTTAGAGAGCTTTTCCTGATGGCTCCAGAGACTGATTGTCACTTAGAGCAGCAAAATGTTGGAGTGTTTTTTGTGGCTGCTGCTGGGGTAGGTGTGCTGTGCTAGGGGAGGACAGGCAGCAGGTCACCTGGGGAGCAGACTGTCCTGGAAGGCTGAGTCACCCCATTCCTCACAGTGTTGAGTTGGGCAACTCAAAGTGATGCTGTGTTTTTTCTGTGGTTTGCAGCTTTAAATTGAATCTGAAGTTTGTATTAACTTTACTCATGCGACAAACTGTCCTAAGTGTTGCCGTGGACTGAAGAAAAGGAAGAACCAATTAAACTATTCCCACTATAAAATGATTTGTGTCCTTTGTCTTTGATGTTTTCTCATTAGTAACTAATTAAAATTTCAAGTTATCATTCAGAGACACAGTAAAACTTGTATTCCCTTAATTGTGGCTTCCCTAATCCATAAAATGAAGTCACTGGGGAACAGATCAATAGCCTGATTACAGACCACATCAGCACAACAGGTAAAGCTCCCTGTGACTTCCAATTTCAAATCAAAACCTACTGAAAGAAACCTGGCACGTGGCAGCTCTCTCTGAAACTGTTCACAAACCATCTCACATTGCTGCCCACTGCTGACTGTCCTTTTTGCTAATCTAAAGGGACAGTCGTTCCTAAACCGATTCTGCTGTTCCTGCTGGAAGTTGTCGTTCAGGGCTCAAATACCCTTCGTGCACGGGGAGGATGAAATAAGAATGAGAGAAAATTGAAAGTGCTGAGTGCTGCAGAAGTTAAAATACTGAACAAATAACTTCCTTCTATGTTTTTATGAGTCAAATCCAGCAGCCTCTTGATGATTTTTGATGCTTTTGGTAAACAAGCATCTGCTTCTTTTTAGCACAGAGGAAAAGGCTTGTTATTCAGCATTGATTTCTTTGTGTAGAGACAGAGTGGTCCTTGTTTTGGTGCTCTATTTACAGGGGTCTGTTAATGTATTTACTGAGGGCAGGCAGCAGGGCTGTGATCAGAGCCAGGCTGCTTCCCCAGCACAGTTCCTCCATCCCATGCTGTGGTTGGGGTGGTTGCAGAGCTGAGTCCTGGCATGGTTCAGTTTCACAAGGATCTCTGCTCCCAGGCTGGCAACCTCCATCCTGACCAGCAAAAGAAGTGGTGGAGCAAAGTCCACCTCCACCTGCCGTGTCTGCTCTGCCCTTTCCCAGTCTGTGGTGCTGGGGCTGTGCCTGGGGGGGCTGTGGCTGTTGGGGAGGGATTGGGGTGCACAGGGAGCCCTGATTTGAACGAGCGCTGGGGCGCACGTCAACACCCGGTCAGAGCCATCTGGGGGACAGCCAGCACTGGCCATGCTTCAGGCAAGTCAGTGATCTCCTTCCATCTGTAAGTGTTGGACATACTTTGTCTAAATATAGGGGACCCTGGACTTGGCTGTGGCGGGGAGGGACAGTATGTTGACCTCAGCATGGCTCCTGTGACTTGTGTTACAGTCGTATTTAAAGCAGAGGGTCCTTCTTGCAGGGCCCTGCCAGTCAGGCCAAACATGGTCAGGTCTGTGGCAGCGATGTGGAGGGAGGTCACAGTAAAAATGAGATATAAAATATCCTTTCTTAAATGTGGTGTGGAGAGACCTGGTTGTTAACCAACTGCTCGAGGGTCTGTCAGCTGTTATTTAGGGCTTAAAAAGAAATGCGCCATGTATGAAGGCAAAGCTTTCAAACTCTGGTGGCAAAGGAGATTATTGTGTGGTTTAAAGATAATCAATGTGGACCATGTTAATTCAGAGAGAAAAAAGATAAGTACATGTCAGTCAGAGGGGTGTTCTAACTGAAGATAGCTAATCAAAAAGCCAGTGGTTATTTTTCTCTGATCCTCAATGCAATAGATTCTCCTTAGGAGGTTTTCTCATGTTGCTTAAAGTGTTTTTAAGAACATCTTTCTGAAGGCATTTTGTTGGTACCACAGCAGCTGGCTCAATTTGGACAGACTGAGCTGGTAGGAGTGTGGCATGTGCTGTAAAACAGTGTGGAGTGCTCTCCTGGGTATCGCTGTCCTGCTCCATGAACCCAGTGGTATGCATTAAAAATGCCCTTGGATGTTTAAACAGTATATAGCACAAGAAGAATGTCATGTAGAGCTTTAATCTGGGAATGTCTTGACTTGGAGACCTGGAAGCCTTTGGGGACTATCATGTAAAACAAATTCCTTTCATGGTCTCGCTTCCGGTCTGGGTCTCTTGCTTTATAAAGTGCACAGAATCAAATTTCTTCTGTAAACACCAAGTGCCTGGATTTCTTAATCAGCATCCTAATTGTATTAGCCACCCTTTTTCTGTCCATGAACGGCCGTGCTCGGACTGCAGGAAAAATGATTTTGTGCATATCTTCAGTCTCGAATTCCAGAGACATCAGAGCTTTGTTTGCACAACTTGTTTTGCTGTTGCTTTTTGGAATCTCTTTTCTCTCCGGGTGCGTTCTCTGGAGCCAGCTGGGAGGCTCAACATGGGCCACCAGCACATGCCTTGCTGAGTCTCAGTGGTGCATAGGCAGGGGACAGGCAGAAAAGCTTTTTATCAGTGGAGTGGTTTTATTGCATGATAAGCAAGGACTGATGCAGGCTAAGTCTTACTTGGCTACTCTGTCGTGAATCACAATTTTCTATGCTCGCTGTAAATTGGTACCTGGTGTTCCAGCACAGGTGATGTCTTATGGGCACACCTGCAGTGCTGTGACTCGCCACTGCCCTCAGTACCAGCTGCTCAACCTCAGCACCAGGACGTTCTCTCCCTTAAGGCCGAGGCTGCTGCGCCGAGCACTGGCAGGAAGCGCTGGAGGTGGACTCGGCAGTGAGGTGACACTGAGGGGTTGTGTGAGAGTTACTGTGGGAGCACGTGCTCGGCAGCAGCACTCTGAAATGTAATCTGGAGCTGGGCTGGGGGGGAGGCAGCGCTGGGCTGGTGCCCGTGCCAGGGCTCTGCCTTTGCTTGAGGAGTTTATATGTTGAGCTGGTTCATCCCTAGGCCAACAGTACATGGGGGGAACAGGAAACCCACATGGACTTTGGCTTCAGTCAGAAACTATAAAACGTTGTCTGGCTTTAAACAAAACCCACTTTGCCTTAACAAATAAATCCCAGCCCTGCCTGCAGGAGAATACATTTGATACGGTCCCGAAGGTCAGCTCAGCCCTGCAGAGAGGCTCAAGGCACTGGGAGGCAGAGGAATGCTGCAGGTGCTTGGGGTTGTCTTCGGCACAGCACAGCCCTGTCGCAGCTGCGTGGGCTGAAAACTTCGGCTGCAAACAGCAGCTGTTGCTGCTCCCCTTGCTGGCAGCAAGGCAGGGCTGAGTTCTCAGCCCAGAGCTGCTGTCTTCCATGTAGTTTCCAAAGGATGTCAGTGCTCTCTCCAGCGTACAGAGGCTGCCCAAGGTCTGAGTCATAAGTTTTCAAAGTGGCTTCTGGAGCTCAATTCAAATGATCCTAGTGGCAGAGGAGCCCTGATGGCTCCTTGGTGCTCTGTGTGTGATGGTTTGTTCCAGCAGTGGGCTTGACTTGCAGGCTGTTAACTCATTTGGGTACTGAGAGCGTGGTGGGATGACCTGAGGCTGGTTAGATTCCATCTCTGAACCTGTGTCTGAGTGTGGTTGTTCTGTGCATCTGAAGTGGTTGTTCTTCCCTTGCAGACAACAGCCATGCTCATCAGCATTCCCTTTGGCAAGTTGTAGCTTCTCTGAATTTACCAGAAATTCTCTTCACTTGGAGCAAGTAAAAGAAATGCCTTTAGAGTTGAGATTCACACCCATCATCCTCGTCTTTGACTGTGTTCTAGCCAACTGTGAGTTATTCCTGTTGTCTTAGTTTGGCTTTAGAAGATGTCCTTATTGGAGCAAGGGAAAAATCCTGATACTGCGGATGGATCATGAGATGAGTTCATGCAGATGAGTAACGGCTGCTCTTGTAGATCCTTCTGCGTTGTTACCTTTCTATGTCATTGCAGCTGAGTTATCTCCCCAGAGAGCCCCACCTTGGAACAGGAAGTGCCTGCAGACAGTTCCTTTTAAAAAAAAAAAAAAAAAAGGGAAAAGGCACAAATGCAGATGTTGCTAAAAATGCAGCTTGCGTCAAAGCTCTGAGCCGGAGTGGGTTCCCACGCCTGGTTTGTTTTTCTCCTCGGGCTGTTTCTTAAGTTGCAGAAGTGTTGAGTGGTGAGAGATGGCCTTTGGTGGAGAACCACTTCCCCTTGTCTCTGTGCCCTCGGTGCTGTCACCTCTGCTGACAGTGTTACTGAACCCTTTTCGGTAAGTCACGGCCCTTGTTTTGCCCGGCACTGGGTTTGTTTCTGTTTTGGGTGTCAGAGAAGCCTGGACTTGCCTGTGTGTGCTGCCAGCTGACCCGGTGGATACAAATGTCAGTGCAGGGCAATCCTCAGTTATCCTTGCCTTTTCCATTTCCCTGTTTTTGTGGGAGGGGTTTGGTGGGGGTTTTTATTAGTGCCTGGCACTATGCTTTACACGGCCCTGAGCTCTGGCCTCTGTGAAGAGAACTAAGCACCTTCATCACTTGCCTAGAGCAGAGGCTTAAACTGGAAGCCAAACATTGCTTCCCTCTATTTAATTAATTAATACTGTTGGCAGTTATTAAACCAGGTGCTTTAAAAAGTAAACAAGGGAAATAGGGATGTTGTTTATCAAAAAACAAATTGCAGGGAAGGTGAAAGAGTTAAGTGCTTTTCCGGGGAGGGATGCTGGAGGGTGTGATGCTCTTATCTGGTGTTTTGATGGAGAAGTGCCCTTGGCTGCCAGGCTGCACATAATTCCAGCTGCATACCCAGCTGCTGTTGCACCCTTGGCTGGGGGACTGATGCTTTATTAACCAGGACTTTTGTTGTGGCCAGGTAAAGTGGGTGGAAGGCTGGTGGTGAGGGCCAGTCCCAGAGCAGGTGTGATGCCAGACCCCAGGCCTGCCTGCGGAGGAAGGGAATCAGTCAGTCAGGGAAGGGGAGCAGGAAGAGGGAGGGAAGTGGCTTGAGGTGCTGAAAAATAGAGCAGATTGTTTGGCCTGCCCTCCTGTAACTCCTTTCACACCAGGCACAGCAGGCTGCAGGGGAATTGCTGCTCTAGCTGGGTGCATCCTGGCTGCTCCGGAGTTTGCTCTCATGTCCCTGGCTGCCCTCTCTCCCTTCCTCCAGGCCTGGCTCCGTGGCCTGAAGAATGAGCTAAGTATTGATGCCTGCTGTGCCACTTTTGCCGGCCTTGGAATTTTGGTCTTGGGTTTGTGTTTTGCAGCCGATGGATTAAAGGAGGATAACAGAGCTGAGGATGATGATCAGCTGCTTGTGTTAGAGCAGAATCCTGTGGGACTCTGGAGGGAGCAGCTTGGCTTAAAAATGACAGGAGCTAGGCACATTATTTTTTTTCCACTTCCTTATAGGCACCTTGTGTAATGCATCTCTTTCCTGTCATGTTTAGTTGCTGGCTCTTCAGACAGTGCCTTTCCCTGCTGACATCCCTGGTACTGTAGGGACACTTTCCATTTTCAGGGCTTGGGCTGCTGATGCTCCCAGTTAGTCAGTGCCATAGTTAGCTTGTGTCAGTCTTTACCGTCAGACTTCCCTGCCTGCTTTCATCAGTGTTCTTGCTTTTGTTTGCCTTTGGTCTGACCAGCTGCTGGAGGGGCAGGGTACATCCTGCAAGTGGGTTGGAGGCGGGAAGCCCTTCCTGATGGTGCACAGTGCTGCCAGACAGCTTCGTGTGTCTGCAGAGCTTGTGCTGGGTGGTGGTTGTGTCCCAAGAGATGCCCTTTAGGAAAACTTCCTCTTGCTTAGGAGCTGGAAGTCTCTGTGGTAATTGCACAACTCTCTTGTCATGGGGAGCTAAGGCTGGAGCCAGGTTTGGTGTTGAACTCCCAATGCATCCTCCTGGTGCTGAGCCATGCTCAGTAACTCTTCAGATGCTGCTTCAGAGCACATTTTTGCAGGGTTCTGATTAATACTTGCAGCTGACAGAAACTGTGTTTGCATTTCTAGAAATCATAGAGGCAGTGGACTTCTATTCAAATGTCAAGTACCTCGAAATCTGCATTCCTCCTCCTATCACTTTTTAACCTCTGTGTTTCTTCTCAGGATGAGGGTGGCCGGGGCAGGAGTTTGTGACCTCGTTGCAGTGCCCCTGTGTGCTTTGGGCATGGCTGTGAGGAGGTTTGCTCCTTGCTACACTGACCTGCTTCATGTGTGTTACACAGAGGGTCATGGTGGAAGGACTTCTCCTGCAGAGCCTGTCGGGGGTTGGTGCCAGCTCTCTGGCTGTGCTAGTTGGCAAGTGCCTGACTAAGGGCTGGGCTGGACAGGACAGAGCCTGCTGTAAAGGAGCTGCTCTGTTGAGGAAGTAGAGCCAACTTTGGGAAAGTCATCCTCAGGCTCACAATAACTTAATTAAGTGTGTATTAGGATAAAACATTGCCAGAAGCTGTTCAGGTGCCTCCTTGCTTTCCTTGCCATACTCCTAAAAAGCTTTTCTCTCCTTTAATGAAACAGTTTCAAAAGAAAACTACAAGGTTCCTTTCTGAGTGTTTTTCACTGAGGACTGAGAATTTCTCACTGAAGCTGGTGTGTGGTGCAGATTCACCTCCTGCCTGGTGGAGCAGCTCCTCTGGTGGAAGACATTGTCGTGGCAAAGTGTCCAGTGATTCACGTTGTCATGTCACTTTGGTATAGCCCTTAAACCAGTAACACTTTCTCTTTTGTGCCTTCCAACCACTGTGTTTGGTGTTTGTGGTTTATGAACGGGGCTGTGCAGAGTAGCAGCTAGGAAAGCATTTACTATTTGTTTGCCATCTGTAAGTTCTATTTGGTTCCCATTTTGTAGGATAATGAGAATTGAACTGTGCAGTGTTTTCCTCACACAGGAGGAGCTCAGCCCCTGGGCAGCAAGTCAGTCACTTGTTTCCTGCTGTTACTGCTGGTTAGAGCTGGAGTCTTCTGAGGGCAATATCTCTGCTTTTAGTGCAAGACTTTAAATAGTTCTGATGATGTGACTCGTACAATTTCTGCAACATCTTTTCTGCCTGGGAGAAAAATTGGTACAAGTAGCAATTTCCGTAGGAGTTGCTTAAGTCTTCCGCTCGTGTTGGTTCTCTTCCCAGCGAGCAGTGGATTACAAATACCACATCACTGGTGGCCTTGAGGTTGCTGCTTCATTAGATGTGAACATGGAATAGAAGGGGTTCTTTTCCCCCAGGTGTAGTGCTGAGGATTGCTTGTGGCTTTAATAACTTTCCTAAGTATGTCCCAAGTTGGTCTTCTCCAGAAGAAAGCCACTGTGCAGTACAGAGTGCTGATGACAAGCCTGGTGTGCTGCTAACACACAGCTCAGCTTTGTTACCTCTGCCAAGTTGGCTCCTTGTCTTCTGCTGTCCTGGATTCAACTTCTCCCCTAACCACGTTGAGTGTCTTAACACCCAGTCTGTTCCAGGAGATTGTTTCAAAGAGCATCGAAGCTCCTGTAGGCTCTGGCAAACCAAACTTGGGGAAGCATTTCAAAGCGCAGGTTACCCCTGGGAGCCACCGAGCTGTCAGCAGGGTGAAATCAGTGGTGGATGGCAGCACAGCTCTGCCTTCCTGTGAGCACAGTCCTACATCAGGAGGGTTGTTTGGAGCCTTAATTACCTTTTTCACACACAGCTTTTCTATCTTTTGTGCTTCTGAAGCACCTCAGAGTGGGGCCTGCTGTTAGCATCTCACTGGGGGAATCCTCTCTCCTTACATATCAGGGCCAGTCTCCAAAGGTGATCTTACCCTGAAATATGAAGGTTTTGGGAAAGATTGTGGTGGGGGCTCTCGAGCAGGATGGACCCAAATCGAGCAGCTGGACATGAGGATGTCAGACCAGGGATGACTTTTTTAATCCCTGTAGTGCATCACAGGCACCAGAATCATCATCTCCTGAAAGACCAGTGTTAAGCTTCATTGGTAGTTTATTCTTACAGCTCTTTGGACTTTCCTATGAACTTCCTGCCTTTCCTCCCAAGATTTTCTTTGCTGCTTGGATGTCAGAGCAAGGGCTTAGCTGTGTGTGTGTGTATTATGAGTTTCTTTGCTGGGTACTGATGTGTGGCAGGTGATGCTGAGAGTGTGCCGTGCACAGCAAGTGTCCTCACAGCTGGATTTAGGAGAGCCTTTCCCAAATCCATCTGTGGGGACACTTGCTATGCATAGGCCGAGTTTCTTGTTTCCGTGGATCTGCTCTTGTCCCAGCAGCGCTGATGCCCATCTCCTGCCCTCACTCCTGCCCTGCAGGAGGTGCTGCCCTGCCTGCTTGACCTCCCTGTTCCACAAGAATGATCTGCTTTGCCACATTCTTCAGCTGTTCCAACCCTTTGTATGGGGAATCACATTCCCTTTCTCTAGTCTTTCCAAGTCAGGCTTATTGCTTGTGGTTAATGGCCCAAACCAAGACTCTCCTGGCCTGAGGAGAGAAGATGGCCTCCTGGAAGGATGCACCTGATGGGAATCTCCTTAGTTCTGCCCCTGTTTCCTTTCCAGGCTAGTGGCAAGAGAAAGTGATGGAATTGAGAAATTTTTAGCCTCCCAGCCCTCTAGCTACATGCTGTTTTATCCACTAAAAATAGTTACTAATTCCACCTTCTGGGGAAACCTCAGACACAGGCTAGGGATTGGTGATGTTAGTTGTTGGCTTTGCTAATAAAATGAACTATGTGAACACTGGCTGTGAGTGCTGAGTTCTTCTTCCTCCTGTGCAGCCTAACATCTTTTAAGTTTTCTCCTGTGGTGAGATTATAAAGGGAAGAGGAGAATTTATTTTTCTTATTAATAATACAGTTATTAAATATTTTTGAGTGTCTTCAGGATAACTCAGTGTTTCTCTAGCTCAGGCTTTAAGGAAGTGTGTAACTTGAGAGCTTTATTTGTCACCAAAAACTAGAAAGGCTCAAAGTTTTCAGTATGAGAAGGGCCTGAGGAAACATCTGTGCTCTGTGTACACAACGAACTTACTTTTTGTTTTGTTTTTAATTTTAGCATAGGTTAAGATCTTGGTTCCATTTTAATTTGGGATGAGTGATTTCTTCCTTATCAAAATTCTGGTTTTGTTGAAACATCCAGAGCATGTGTGAAATCTGGTTCAATTTCAGGAAAAAAAACTCTTGAGAGAAAGTTTGTCAGTAAGGAGTGCTGAGGCAGACAGCAGGGTCTAAGCATTGGGATGTGCTGCAGGCTTAAAAAAGTCCTTTGACTGTGTGAATCTGCTTTGGTGGTGCTTGGAAATTTCATTTTTTGATATCCCCAGCAGCAAAATGGAGATGTGCCCAGAAATGTGCTTGAGCTTAGGGAAAAATCCAACTTTAACACAAGCTTTTGTCATTCTTATGTCTATAAAACATAGTCTGCAAAGCTTTTCTAAAGCATCAGCCTCAAATCAGGAAATGAGAGGATCACATCCTGCCACGCTGTGTCCTGGTTCTTGCTTGTGATTGACTTTTCTGTGGTGCTGCTGTCTTGAGTCCTGCTTGGGTGTTTGCCTGCCTTTGGGGAGCTGCCTGAAGGCTCCAGGTGTCCCTGGGGCTGCAGGGAGCAGTCAGTCTGTGCTGGGTGTGGAGTGGCCATGAGGGATGGCAACTTGTGTATCCTGGTGCTCACCTGTGTTTTGTACCATGGAATTTCTTCAAATACATGGCAGGGCTTTTTACTCCATTATTCTTTCCCAGTCCTCATCTCTTAAAGGAAGGCAGTAATTAAGTTTGGTATTTGTTTAAGCACAGAAAGGAGCTAAGAAGTTCCTAGGCTCTTGTTCGGTTGAAGGACAAGCCAGCATCTTTTTCAAGGCACGGATCTGCTGGGATGCACAATGCCAGGGACTCTCCCATCCTGTGTTATATTCATCAACCATCCTGTTGACTACAGAGTTGTTTCTGGCTTTCTTCAAAGCCTGTATGACTGTCTTATCAATTCTGAGAAAAGCAGGAACCCTTGAGTATGCAACAGGATGGCTGAATTGCAGAATTTGGAGTGTGTCTTGCTTTTTCCACAAACCACAGCATCTCTAAGAAAACTACTGGAAGATGTTTAAAACACCAGCTGTTCCTCAGAACTTGAGAATTTTTATTGCCCCTTTTTGCAAACCCTTATGTGACTTCAGAAAGGGCAAAATCAAGGCAATAAGTGATGTTTGATTTCAACAGCGTTACAATTTTTGCTTTCAGTTTCTAAGTCTTTGAGAGTTAATTATCATGCAGCTCTTAGACAGTAGTTCCATGATTTCTTAATCTGTTGTGTACACTAATTTTCTTTTGGCTAACTGAAGGGAGACATTTGTTTCTGCAGGGCATCAGCTGTGTCTGAACCACAAAGCTCAGGGTTAAGGGAGTCGTAATTACAGAGCCGTGTGGGCTTGCTGTGCTCATCACCAGCTAGAAATGTGAATCTCTCATCTTGACTTCCAAATCGAAAATGTAGCCATAGGTTAATCCCCTCTGCCTGCTCAGGTTCCACCTCTGCAGGCAGAGTGGCACCAGGCATGTGTTCTGCTTTCCAGTGTTCCGCTGTGTGTGTTGGTTTCAGTTATGCTTTAAATATTTGCAGTATTTATGGGGGAGAAGCTCTTTACCGAGAGAATAATTTGGTCTAAATCACTTCCTTGCAAAAGAACGGAGCACACATTCAGGACCTTCAACCTCTCATGTTCAATGCTTTTTTTTCCTTTTGAAGATAAGACAGTTTTCCTTACTCCTTGTTTGTCTCTCTACTTGCAGCATCAGCGAAAGCTTTCTCACTGTGAAAGGTGCAGCTCTCTTCCTGCCACGTGGGAATGGCTCATCTACTCCCAGGATCAGTCACAGGCGAAACAAACATGCAGGTGAGGTGTTGTATTGGGTGGCTGAGGCTTATCTACTCACTCCAGTTTCAAAGTCATCATCTCCTTCTCGGCTGCTGACACACATTTCTTCCTGCCCAGGTGTGGCTCCACGGCCAGTCTCCAGGATGCACAGTTTGGTGCTGATAGGAGAAAAATGTTCAGAACTCTCTTGTTTGTCCTGCACAACCAAACAAATGAGTGACATCAGGGCAGCACTCATAACACTGTGGAGAATTGAGGACAACAGCCCCCCAGAATGTCATCCTGTAATTTTTGTATGAGAGAGGGGTGGGAGGATTTGCCATCAAACCCTTCATGCATAGCACCGGGAAAAGGTTGTGATATGGGCTGAGTAATTGGACTTCTAATCTGCAAGTAGCCAGTTATGATGGGAAAAAAAGGGAGGAGGCTTAACTCTGTGTGGGGGTGAGGAAACCTCTGAGCAGAATCAGTGCTGCTCAGAGGTGTGAGCACAGAGTGAGTAACGCAGAGTCAGTTGTAATTCCTCCTCCTTTATCTGCTAAAAGTTTGATTTGTGTTTTTGCTTTGATTCCCTTTGAAAAGTGGGTCTGAATAATGCAACTCAAACATTTCAGGGTAGCTTATTTTTCATTGGTTATGTGGTGCTGAATCACTGATGGTGTTTTACAGGGATTTTCCCTTTCATTAAGCAATCAGCACGAATAAAACAACGTTGAGACCTTCAGACATTTGCATATGGGGCAGAGACAGAAACAGAGAGGCAGGACTTGGTGTGCTTTGGCAGAAGGTGACCAGCAAAACGTGATTTGGCTTGATTCCAGGTGTAGATCACCTTGTACTATGATACCACCAGCCTGTCATGCAGGTTTACAGCTATGCACCTGATGACTGGTCACCTCAAAGTCTTACTGCAAATGTATTTATAGAAGGAGTTAATGTCAGAAGGCAGTTAATTACACACTTCCACTGAGACATAGTACAAGTGGTACCCAAATTGCTTTGGTGAGGTGCATTAATGGCCAGTTGTCAAAAGAAAATGAATTGTTCTGAAACTTAATTTAAAGCTGGCATTGTGGTCAAGAATGAAGTGACATTGTCTTTGGTGTGGAAGTAGAGTCAGCAGGCTGTTAAAAGCTCCTCTTGGGCTGTCCTGGTTTTTAATCTCTCCAAAGTCCATTGCTGAAGCCCAGATCTCCCATTGTCTGGCTTTACCTCTCTGAAGAAACCCTTTGGTTGGTTTCCTTGGTGAACCTCTGCAAGGCAGCACAAACAACTGTTGAATGTCTCTCCTTGCCTCCTCTACTTGCTCTGTCTGACTTGCATGAGGTCTGGAGACGTTGGTGGAAAATAGTTGCTTGTCTAATCAGCCCAGAGCTCTTGGAAACCAAGATTGCCAAGAAAGCAAATCCGGTGTGTTGTAATTGCTTACAGCAAGATGTTTGGTACTGGAGAGGCTGACTTGCCTAGGGGGTGGGATTTTTGCTCTTAGAAGACTTATGTTATTCCCATCTTTTCAGTTTACAGGGTGAGATTTAATGAGGCATCAGTACCTGTCCTCTCCTTAGTTTCCCAGCTTGTCAAGGGATGTGAATGCTATAGTGGTTTTCTATGGTGCTTGGATGTTTCACTGAAGAGAGTCCTGTTCTTTTCTGTAGACTTTTCTAATTCCAGCAGACCAAGACACCAAGGGGTCGGTGTGTCACCTTCCTGAGCAAAACATCTGTGCCACCAAAATTAAATCAGTGATGTAGAGAGGTGGACTGGCTGCTGGCAGTGCCCTAGCACAGTGTGTGCGACTGTCTCCTTTCTGGGACACTGATAATCCGTGCTCAGCTTTCATTCCATGTGTGTTGTGACTTATCTCTGGCACACAAAATTAGAAGGGGGTAGAGAGCAGACATAACTTTCCAGTATGGAATTGTTGCCTATGGATGAAATAGTATTTCAAGTGGCTACAAGAGCATTTTCTAGGAAGGTTGGCTAACCTTCCTGACCTGCCTTTCTGATTCATCAGAGGTGCTCGAATCCAGTGGGAAGAGTAAATGGGTAACAGGAAATAATGCTCACACCCATCTCTTTTAATCACACCATCTCCAGCAGTGGGAATCATTGGCAGATTGACTAGATGCAGGACCAGCTGTCCACGCTCCTCTCGCTGGGCGGTCCTGTGCCACCTGGCAAGCTGTGCTGGGTGGGATGGTGGGCTTGCTTTTCCACAACAAACAATGCTGGAGGAGGCCAGAAAAGGATGTAACTTCCCTGGGGCTTTTGCCATCTCTGGAATACTCTGAATCACTTTTCAGATCCCACCCCAGCCAATGCTTTGCACCTAGCCTGCCAGCTCAAGGAAACAAAAGCATCTGCTCGGTGCAGGACAATGTGATAGGAAGCAGCAGTCCTGCCATGAATGCCAGCAAAGCTGACAGCTCTTCACAGGACAGGATGTGATATCTTTGTGCTGATTCTGGCATGTTAAAACCTTTCCTTTGGTTTCTGTTAATCCAGGAAGCTTACAAAATGCCTTGTGTGTTTGGGACTGAAAATGCTGCAAGTTGATTAAAGCTGGCCAAGGAAGCAATCCTTTACTTTCCAGCTCTGGAGCTCCCAAGGCTGGCAGGGGAATAGGGAGCAGTGTGGTAAACTTTCTGAGGATGAGGGATAATGGAGCTCCTTGCCTGAGCCTTGCAGAAAGGGTTGTCGTAGAAACTTCCTCTCTTTTTAAAGTATTTAAATAACCCAGTAGTCCTGGTGATGTTTTTTAAACTCTGGAAACTTCGGCTCTTAAGCTGGATCCTGAATTACTGTCAGCAATAGGTGGGAACTGTTACATTTTGGGGAGGGAAAAGCTGAGGTGAAGCATCTTTGATTTCAAGACGTGTGGATGCTTCTTGAATCAAATACTTGCTGAGCTCTTCCAGGCTGTGGGCAGGAGGTGCAGAAGGACCTCTTGAGTAGACTGTTCTCAGCAATTCCCACTGTGGTAGCAGCTGGAACTGAGCAGCACTGCCAGGATTTTGCACTGGTGATGACGTGGGGAGATCTTGTCTCCTGCTGCACCCCTGGGAGGACAAGCAGCCTTTCCTGTGTTACCTATCTTCCCACATATTTGCTGTGGACTTTTCTAATGCCAGCAGACCAAGACACAAAGGGATCAGTGTGTCACCTTCCTGAGCAAAACATCTGGAGGCATGTGCCAGCCCCTCCAGCCATGGGAACAATGTCCTTGGGCAGGAAGCAGCCTCAGGTGCTTGTCACGGCTAGTACTTTCCCTAGCACTGCAGAGTGCCTCAGCTTGTCCCACCCCCAGTTAAAAATGCAGTCCCAGAGCATTGTCTCATTCTCCATATGCTGAAATGTGTTTCAAGGAGGAAGGAAGAGGAGAGCAGGGAATGCCATGTCCTGCACAGCCCACTCCACACTAGCTTGTCCCTGTCCCATCCAGAGAGGGGCTGCAGCAGCCCTTCAGCCCTGCTGTGCCAACAGCTATAAAATCATTTGGAAACCATGCTGGGTTTCTTTTCTTCCCCTTCCCTTTTGTGGCACTTCTGGATTCTGCTCCATGTCCAAGGTTTCCTTATTTCTGAGAGTCCATGAAATAGCATGGATTCTAGCACCACTGATAAACGAGAAAGGGAGGACAGGGAGATTAACCAACCTTCCTAGAAAATGCTCTCATAGCCACTCCTGAATACTTGCTCCAGCTTCATGCTCTTCCCTGCAGTGTTGCCTAAACTCAGCTTCCCAGCTGTGGGGGAGTGGGAGAGTAAAGGATCCTCTTCCTGCTCATCTGTGCCACCCACCTGGCAGCCTTGCACTGTCCTTTCTGGGAGTGCAGATTAATTTTCCATGTAGTGGTTGTAAAACCAGCCCCTTGCAGGAGGTGCTGCTGCTGACTGACACTTGGGGGGTGATGTTGGCTCTCTATGGGTCGGGGAGTAGTGCTGAGAAGTCAGTGCAGCAGTGCCAACAGCAAGGCATCTCACTTGTCTTTCAAATGCTTGATGCTTTAGAAGCCTGGGACACTCAGCTCTTTTTAAGAGGGCTTTAAAGTTACTGCATGACTCTGATTTTTTTTTTTTCCTATTCTTTCTGTTTTCCTCAACTTCACCAGTGAAAGTGGAGCAGGTGTTTTCTAGGAAAAAAATGAGATGTTTGATTTTTCAGGTGACAGTTCTTAGCTGCTTTTGGGAGGGGTTGTACACATCTGTGTGTGGGCACATGATGCTCTAAGACAGGACTAATCTCACTTCAGGGGGGATCCTTTTGCCTAGGTAGTTGTGCACTGAGTAATAAGTTGGTGTAAAAGAATTATCAGATTTCTGGAGTGAAGCACGTGGTGGAATGAGATGTTGAACCTTGGGGTGAGGTCCATTTCTGCCTTGTCTGTTAAAAGAACAAAGAGGACCGAAACACTGTTTGTTTCCGTTATAAAAGATAACACAATTTAGCAGGAGAGAGTGTGGTGAGACAGGAACAGGTGAGAAAATGGAGCAAAGAGCAGCTGACTGAGAGATGACAAAACTCCCACATCTGATGGAGTAGGTGGGAGTAACAACTCTGACGGTGACGTGTCAGGTTTCTTGGTGGACATTTGCTCTGGCTGCACAGCCAGGAACTTGCATGTGATTTAAAACTATTTTTGTGCATTCACCTTTCCCTCTTGCCCACAGGGGATCTCCAGCAGCACCTGCAGGCCATGTTCATCCTGCTCCGCCCAGAAGACAACATCAGACTGGTAGGTTGGCTTTCTGCTTATCTGCTGTGAACTAATATAAAGGTTAAGCTCCACGTGACAAATACAGCTGTGTAACTCAGGAAAGCAGTGCAGTGTGTGTGTGAGTGGTTTCATCAGCAGGCTTGGAGAGTCTTTGCAACCACAAAGGTAGAAAAGCAGCTAATTATGAAAGGCCTGCTTGTTTGGTTGTTCAGTGAGACAAATTGTATGGCTAGAAGATTGTCTTTGAACCAAATGCTGAGTACATAAGCTCTAAAAAAGTCTCCTAGCAATTGCCAGAGAAGATGGGTATATAACTTGGTATCCTGTTTAAATCAAGAGTTGGTGACTTAAGTCTGACCAGCATGAGCACCTGCCCTCCTACATTAGTTCAGTTGTATTCCTCACTCTGCTCTCCTGACTTTTGGCATCCCAAAAGGCCATGGCTTGTCAGGAAGGAGCATGTAGGATCCCCATGTATCCATGCACCTATATTGAAGCTTGTCTTTCTGCTTTTCTGGGCTGTTCTCTCCTATAATGATGTAATGAAAATTAGGCATTGCTGTTCGTAGCATTCATATGCAGTCCTGAAGACCTCCAGAAGCCAAACATGAGCAGTGAGGAATTTGTCTGGGATGTGTTGAAGTGCTCTACAAGGTCAGGCATGACTGCAGTGTGTCTGCACCTCTCATCACTCAATAGCTTGAAGTTTCTTTCCTGTGTTGTCTTGGTGCATCTTAGCAACGTCTGCCCAAAGTAGGATTGTCAGCATCACAAGTCTTATTCTGGCACCTCTGGTTTGCTGAATCCTCCTGAGCTGTCCTGGACATGGACTGATTGTTATGAGTATAGCTAGGAAACAGCCAAGATTACTATGGAATGCTTTAACTTCCAAAATGACCACTGAAAATCATTTTCCACAAGCAAGCTAAAGGACCTGCTCCTATGCTTTGTCAGGCACACCTTGCTGTCTGTAAAATGTCAGTGAAAGTGATGGGAATGGAGGTTCTCAATGCTTTTCAGAATCTGAGCCAGGGTTAGAACATTGGAAGCTATTGAACAAGTCATTGTTCAGCAATATCACTGGCTACATTGTGTGATTTGGGACAAATTAGCCTTAACAGCTGAATAAGGACTTTGTGGGCTGAGACATAAACCCTTTTGTTCAGAGCTACTTTTGGAATGCTGAAATCTTGCATGAGGTTAAGTTCGATAGTCTACTTGAATTTAATTGATTCTTGACGAACGAAGGGTGAGCAGAGCTGCAATAGACTCTCTCATAAAACAGTAGATACAAACGAGATTTGAAATATAAACAGTACTGAGAGAAATGCATTCTCCTCATTTTGTTGGCTGCTGTCATTCAGAGGAGGGCAGGCTTCACAGCTCGGAGGGCAGCAGAGCAATCTAATCCTCTAGGAACATACACTTCAAATTTGGAACAACTCTTATTTCTGTTGGAGCTATTGGCAGAGGTTTTTAGCCTTCCATGAGAACAGGATTAGAGCAACAGTACCAGTGTAAGATCAGTAGGAAGGAGAACAAGGAGTTAAGAGTACAGAGCGATTGAATGTGTTCCTGTAGCTTAGCAGAGCTGTGGGCTTGAAAGTTGGAGCCATTTTTTTGTCTTCAGATATCTCAATGAGAAATGTGTTCTCGTGTGAAACACCTACTATCACAGAGCATGAAAAAGATGAAAGGTCAGTATGAACTTCTTGGAATGTGCTGTTCATAAGAGCTGGTGAAATATCACATCAGACTTCTGATGAAACAGGAATGCAGCAGAAGATAAAGTTGGCTTGTGTTTAGGTGAGCCTAAAACTAAGAAATATGTTGCTGACCCTGAAAGCACTACAGGAGATGATGACTTGTTCATGAGCAGACTACAAATAACCTTCCCAAATTGAGGAGAAAGCTAGCTCTGTGTAGATGAGCTGTTGAGAAAGAACTTTCCATCTCATCACAGTCCCCGAAGCCAGGTCATCCTCCCTAGGCTGACTTGGTTTTCAAATACCTTCATTTAAAAGGCATCAGACCACTTGGTGTGCTCCTGCTGTCAGGTGAGCATATGAACTAGTACTTAATGAAAAGGTTAGAGACTCATTTGTGATTTGATGGGCATGTTGGAGCTTTAACCGTAACTCCTGAGGTTGGCTGGTTTACAATGTCCAATTTGCTGTTCTATTATTCCAGTAAATTTAGCAAAACACATTATCTGCCCTAATCATAGCTCTTTGCTTTGTGCTAAGGGTGTAAGTGTTAAACCTAAAGAGCCACACTAAGCCATGCCCTGTTTCTCTTAACTGGCCTCTGACAATCCCATCCCATCGATGTGAAGCTGTGTGACCTTTGTTCACTGTTTGTCTCACCGTGTTCTAAAGGGTCTTGCTTTAAGACCTGCCATTACTGCTAGCCAAATTGGTTTAGCAAAGTAAGTTAAATTATGCTAATCCTCTTGCTGCTGGACTGTCCTCAAGAGAAGCAGAACAGAACTTGTGTATGGATGCCCCAGACACGGAGCAGCTGCATCTGTTTTAGACAAGTCTGTGCTTCTGTTTGAGGTTTGCTTCCTGATGTAGATAATTACTTTAACCACCAAGACCTTGGTGATTACTTGCTCTTCTAGGTTTGAGAGCACTTTTCTGTTGTCCCACAAGTGGTTAGTTGTAGAAACAGCCATCTTGAGCAGAATTCACACCTTGAAGGACTGACCACTTTGATCCTCCGTGTTCCCAAAGGAATCCCAGTGACTCAAGAAGCAAGAAGGAAAAGAAGGCTGGTTTTAGCATGACTTACCCTAAGGAGATGGGGTGGGGCACAGTCTGACTGTACAGAGCACGGCTGTCTGCTGCCATCAGCATTTGGGGAGTTTCTCTTAGTCTTTGGTCCCATTGGACAAGTGTAGAAGACACTGTCAACACAGTCTCCTGCCTGCACTTGCTATTCTGTCCCATCACTAGAGCTGCTGCTCCCTGCAATGCCACTGGGAATGTTTCCCTGCCGCGCTCAGCAGTCCCTGCAATAGAGCACTCTGGTGGGATAGTGAGCTCTCTTTAGCTGCTGGGCACTGTTGTAGACTCCACCGCGTCTTGTGGTCAAGACTTACCAGCTAGTGGACAGGCAAGGTGTGAGGAGGTCAGAGAAGGCTTCCTCTAAGTTGGGAGGTGCCATCCTGACCTGAAGACCTAGTTGAAAAGAACTAAAGGAGCATGTTGGGAAAAGCAGCCTGCTCCTGTGAGATCCCACACCATAGTTGTTTTGTGGATAAAATCACTGTTTAAACCAGGCCTCTGAGCCATGACCTCCTTTGGGCCACCAAGTGGTGTCTGCAGGAGCAGTGGCTCGGGAGAGCTGCTGGTGTTTGAGGAATTTGGGTTCAGTTTGTGAAGGATGTCAAACACCACCTCAGACTTCAACTGTTGGGTCAGAAGGAAATCAGCAACCAGATCCCATTGCAGCACAGGGCAAGGCTGGTCTGGGACAGCTCCTTCTTGCCCATGTTTGCTCTCTGCAGGCCCTGCTCAAAGTTCAAGCAGCAGTTCAACAATATGGTAAACACTGAGGCCAGAGTGTGTTTTGGGGTTGAATTAGGCTGTCCGAGGTTAAAGTTCAGCACACAGAATTAAGACACTTCCTTTCTAGGGATGTCCTAGTTTCTCTGGTTGGGATCCTGTGACTAAAATAACTACAAATGGCTTGGAACAGAGTCCAAGAAGTGTTGCAAGTAAAGGCTGCCTGCTGCAGATGTTTATAGGCAGCACTGGGCTCCTTTCCCCAGGCAGCTCACTAACCAGCAGGCTGTCTGTAAGAGTTGCTGGAATCACTTCAGTTCTCACTTCTCATGGCAGCACACCTCAGTGCAGCCTTTCAGGAGCTTCAGGGCTGGTCTGACATTCACAGCTGAAGTTCCATTGCTGTTCTCTGAATGCTCTTAGTAGTGTTTGGGGGAGTTTCAGGTGAACTTGGGCATCCTCTGGTCCTGCTAAAGCTCTGTTTGACACTGTGATACATGTGGTTGTGGCAGGGGGAACGAGCCACAATAAATTTTTCTAGGCAATCTGAATCCAGTGATGGATATGGCTTAGTCATGGGGATGTCTTTTCCTGCCAGGTGTAAGGCAGTAAGGTTGCATCTGCACCAGGGAAGTTGCCAAGAGAATTCAAAGGATTGGCAGGAGACCATGTATGAATTAGATCCTGGTTGTCTGTCCAGCTGCCTGGGAAGGTGGTGGAAAGAGTCTCATTGGAGCTGTTGTAGCACACAGTAGTTCAAAGGAAAGCTCTGGTTCTCTGGGCAAAACCCTCTGAGAGGTGAAGAGCATGTTCAACATCTTGTCTGGCTGAACGTGTAATGGCTCGTGAAGCTCACTGGGCTGGGACCAGGCAAAGGGCTGTTCAAAGTAGCCTTGGTGGGACAGAGCAGGCCTGCAGCCAGATGTGCAGAGGGCACCAGGAGCACCCCAGCTGCTGAGGAAGGCACTGTGTGACAATAAGGCACCTCTTACCCAGCTGAGGAGTGTGGGACATCCATACTAGTCCAAACTGCATCACTGCTTCTGCGCCTGGCACTCAGCATGAAAAAGTGGCTCGTGAAGGTAATAGCACCTGTTCTGCTGATTGCACTGCTTATCTCTTCCCTTCTTTTCTTCAGGCTGTAAGACTGGAAAGTACCTACCAGAACCGCACTAGATACATGGTGGTGGTGTCCACCAATGGCAGACAAGACACCGAAGAGAGCATTGTCCTAGGAATGGATTTCTCTTCCAATGACAGGTACTCAACAGTGTCCAGGTGGGGAAAGTCCTTGTGTTCACCCATACACTGAGTTAAGTGTAGATATCACTGTCTAGTGCCCATGTTTTCTGGGGATGCACTGCTTCAGATATTTCCAGCCTTTTTTGAGATCCAGAATTCCCTTTTCATTTCTTGAAAGGACATGGCAAATGGGAAGGCAACAGTGCAGGTCAGCATCTCCTCCATTCTTCCAAGCCTCAGGCTTGTGTGAGGACATTGTGCCTTTAAGTGCCTCTGAATGGTCAGGTCTCCAAGCCCTGCACACCAGAGACAGGGACAATTTGCATGCAAAGAAAGAAAAAGCTGCAATTAGAGAAGCTGTACTTCAGGGTTCAGGAGTGCAGGTAATAAGAAAATGACTGTCAGGCAGCCCCTTGCCAAGGGCATGGCACAAAGGGCCTGATGGGAATGTCAGGGTTGGTGATGGCAGATCTTATACAGCGTGTGCTCTCCCCAGACAGCAGTGTGTCATCAGGGTTTAGTGCTTCTGCTTTATTCATTATCCTGCTGCCCACAAGGCTGCAGAATGTGGCTGGGAAGCAGCTTTTGCTGCTGGTGGGACTGTAAGCCAGGAAGCAACACTCCAGCAACTTTAGGGGCAGAATCTTCATATTTGGAAGGGCACATTGGGCACTTTGGAGAGGGCATGGAGGCACATGACTCTCTTAAAAATAGTTGTAAGTAAATACTGGCCTGTGTGGGAAGAGAATCATCTGAATATTCAAAATGTGGCTGGGAAGCAGCTTTTGCTGCTGGTGGGACTGTAAGCCAGGAAGCAACACTCCAGCAACTTTAGGGGCAGAATCTTCATATTTGGAAGGGCACATTGGGCACTTTGGAGAGGGCATGGAGGCACATGACTCTCTTAAAAATAGTTGTAAGTAAATACTGGCCTGTGTGGGAAGAGAATCATCTGAATATTCAACTAATTCTGGAAGGTTCATACTTATCCTTGCTTCTAGCACAGCTTACTACAGTGAGAGTGAGTCTTACTTTTGACACTAGTTGGAATAAAATAATTCCAGGTAGTTAGCAGGGTCACCAGAAACATTTTTGAACTATTTGGCTATGAAATTGCCTTCCAAATGACCTGCTGATCACAGAAGCCATCATGCTTAGTCTCAAGTGGCTTGGTTTGGATGTTTAGCTTGGCTGATGCCTGCTAAAACAGAGGACCAGCTTGTTGCTGCCCCTGGTTCCTGTCTCCCTGCACATGTGTGCACAGCTGTGGCTCAGAGATGCTCTTGCTGTGGGGTAAGAATAACTTGTCCTTGCACAGGTTGCTGTGAGCTTGGAGCTCACTATTGGCTGTGATGTAGCAGCACAGCCACCTTTGATAACTGAGAGCTCACTGGTATTCAGTCTCTAATAACATACTGGGGTCACTTTAGCTTTCTGCTAGAGTTACTGAGGTCCTGGATGGTCACTCTGATACGTCCTCCCCTAGCCCACTTGGTATTTATAACTCCATGTAGACTTGTTGCTATGGTCTCTGATAAGAGCTTGCTGAACAGTATCACTAAAAATACCCCAACCACCTTGGGAAGCCTTTTAAAAACACATCTTTCCATGAGCTCATCTCATGTTGTCAACAGAAATAGCTGCGTGCCGCAGTGTCTCCTTGTGCTGGGCACCAGGGCTCCGAAGCCTGGGCTCGTCCTCTTCCCCCACTTCTCATGAGCTGCACAGGCTGCTGGGGGCGTTGGGGCTTGTGGAAATTTGAGAGCACCTAGTGCAAAGCAGAAGAGCAGGAGGCAATTGAATTTAGCTCTTCAAGAGGCTGCTTTGATTATGGAGCAATTTCACAGCTTTTTGAGACTCGGCTTTTTTCATTTGACAACCTGGTGCAGGTTGTGTTGGGTTCCCCCACTCCTGCCTCTTTTCCATCACTTGATTTCTGCTTTTAACTTGGCTTTTTTGCTCAACCTTACAGAAAGCATGCAACTGAGGGCAAAGAGTGCAAAGCAGCTGAGAGAGGAGTGGGATTGCCAAGAGGTGTCTGTCTCAGTTGGCTGTTGTGCTCATCCTCAAGGTGTGGGAGGGTGAAGAAGGTCCAGGAGTCAACCATGGGCGATAGGCTGTGATTGCTAACCTACCATGCTGCCAGTCACCCTGCTAGTCACTCCACTGCTCCCAGTTTCCAGCAGCTGTGGCTGAGGGACAAACAAGAAAACAAAGCTGTGGATTGCAAAATCAGAGCTAGGAACAAACCACTTGAGCCTGAGAGGGACTAATCTGTAAAGAAAGCCTTGAGCTGACCAAAGACTGAGCCCCCTCTGACCTTCTGCACAAAGCTCACTGCTTCTGGATCCTGTTTGCTCTTCTCCTGGGTGTGTTAACCCTTTAGGCTTCCTCAAAGGTTACTGCTGTACCCTGAATCTGGTTAGTGATCCTTGCCAGATCCCTGTAGAACAACACTGTCACTGTTTGTCCCTGAAGCAATAGTGGGATTTTTCCTTTTATTTTTTCCCCTAATGTGTACAAAAATATGCAACAATTGCTGTAAAATTAGCATGATGCTGTAGTAGATAGACTGACCTTCTCTTTCTTACTGCAGTAGCACTTGTACAATGGGCTTGGTGCTGCCACTGTGGAGTGACACCTTGATCCACCTGGACGGCGATGGGTGAGAGTCTTTTGTAGGTTTTGGGTCAATAGCAGAGGGTCTCCTGTGTGTGAGCTTGCAGCAGGGTGTGTGGGGAAGGATTCCATTGGTTGCAGAGCCCTTACAGGTCCAGTAGACCTTCTCTATTGACCTGTATCAGGTTAGTAGGCTCAAAGCCCTAAATCACAGTGGTTGTGGCAGGGAGCACCAATAATTGACTTATCTGTGAATAAACACGCACTGAGACAGGGGCTTATGTGTGTGTTTAAGCTGGAGTAAAGGAGCTTTTACTGGCGAGTGGGTGTGTAGTGAAAGCTCCTTAAAAGGATTCTATTATGTGTTCCTCAATCACGCTTGCAGCAGGCAGTGCTCAGTCCAACATAAAACAAGAATGATGTTTCTCTGCCAAATAGACACCTGACTTGCAGACTCCTGTTTGTGCCAGTTACACAGGCTGTCCATTGCAGTGCATGGATTGACTTTTCTTTCCTTGCTAGCTGCCCCAGGATCACTTTAGCTGGACTCTGTTGCTCCCAGCTGTGGCACTGAATTTGTGTTGCCAAGGTAAACAGCACAGCCCAGCACTGTCCCACTTAGTTTCATTCCCAAACAGCAGCTGCTTAAAAACGTTATCTTAGAGCTTTTAGTGTGCTATTTTGCTCTGTTTGCTAGCTGAACTCGGCAATGTATGCATAGGGCTAGGCCTTTGCTGTTCTAATGTGCTACAGATTATCAGTTATTAACTAAAAAGTGACTTTTGGGACACATTTTCACTGTGCCTCTTCTCTTCTCACCAGAGGGTTCAGCGTATCAACAGATAACAGAGTGCACATATTCAAGCCCGTGTCTGTACAGGCAATGTGGTGAGTACTTACTATAAGCTGCCTCAGCAATCCTTTTTCCAGGTGTTTTGGCTACTTAAGCTTTTAAAAAGCAAGAGCTGCTTTATGTTACTTATATCTTGAGACCTGCTCAAGCAGACAGAAGTTTTCTTCAGAGACAGGGAAGGAAGTTTGATACCAAAGGAAAAAAAAAAGCCACGTGAGTGCTGGTATGCAGCACCTTTGTCTCAGCTGGGGGCAGGAAGGAACAGGATGATTTTCCTTTCATAGGGCTGCTGCTTTGTGTCTCCCCAAAGTAAAATTGCTCTGAGTATATTTGAAATATTGAGACGTGTTCATTGTGACAGCGAGAAGGACAGAGAAGCTGTCTGCATTTTTCTTTCCTTTTAGGGTGGCTCATGTTAGAATGTAATGGCTGTGAAAGTATTTCTGGCTCAAGCTTCTTTGCATTGCAGAAATGCATCGCCTGTCAGGGTGTCATGCTTCTGTCACCCCAGTGATTTTGACTTGGATCCTTCTGATCCCAGTCAAAGATTTAAAATAAGCTAAAAATAGGAGAGGGGGATTTGTTTCCCAGCAGCAGCTGAAGAAACTTCTGATATCCCTTGTGCAATGAGAGAGGACAGACACCTAAACACCTCGGTGCAGTCCTAAGCCTTGGTTGTACAGCTCTGATTCCTGGGTGTCCCTGCCCTGCACGTAGGGGTGTTGATGGCACAGTAGGAGCTGTCAGCACCCTGTCTTGGACACAAACTGTGCATCTTATTTAGGGCTTAGGTAGTTGCAGCAGATTTGGAGCCAGAGACACAGGTGCCCTCTGAATGGTGGGCACCTTCACCATTATCCAGACTTGGCTTGGCATACACCAGTTAAGACATGCAAGCTCTGGCAGCGTGTGGCTCTCCACACCCTTGCAGGACATTGTCAGGACTCTTGCACTGGGATTTGTACCAACTGATGGGACATGAGCAGCATCCTGGATTTGGCTGCTGCTTTGTGCTCCATACCAGCCTGAGGAAGAAATTATAATCTTGCAAGTATTGTTCCCTTCCTAGGTCTGCTCTGCAGAGTTTGCATAAGGCCTGCGAAGTGGCACGGAGCAACAATTACTATCCAGGGAGTCTCTTCCTCACGTGGGTCAGTTACTATGAGAGCCATATCAACTCTGACCAGTCATCGGTCAACGAGTGGAATGCCATGCAAGATGTGCAGTCCCACCGGCCCGACTCGCCTGCCCTCTTCACTGATGTGTAAGTTGGTCTGGCTCTGCTGTTTGCCTGTCAGGCACTGCACTCTTCAGTGAAGAGACACTTTCCACAAGAGATTGCTCTTAATTAGGTATTAATAAGGAGAGGTTTCCTGTTCCAGGTAATAAGCAGACTCCTGGTGAGGTAAACACCAGCACTGGAAGTTTAGCCCTCCTGGGGCTCCCTTGTACCTCCTTCAGACTGTTTTCTGTTTAGTTGTTTGCCTTGGGCTTTAGGCTTGCAGACCTTTGCTTCTGCAAGTCCTGTGCTGCCAGTGAGAGAGGTGTGGTGTACCTAGTCCCTCCTCTACTGGTTTTATCCTTTAGTTTCCAGGCCTGGAGTCAGGAACAGGTTTCTCTGGACTTCACTCTTACGCTGGCATGTGTCTGAGCACATGCTTAGAGTAACATGGTCTTTTTATCTTAGTTCATTTTGCTGTAAAGTGAAGTGTTTATGTATGGAACTTCTGAGCCTGTGAGCTCAGAAACATCATCTGATGGATGGGATCATCCATCTGATACACCTAGGAATGGGAACAGAGCAGTGCAGTTTTTCATCATCCTGAGGAGCTCAGCAAGTCTGGAACAGGACAGTGTAAAGGTCCCAAGATGCCTCCAGCTAAATGTTTGGATATGTGATGATAGATGGTCCAAAAGAGTGGCTGAGATAGATTGGTAGACACTTTGGAAAGACAAAATTTATAGTCTGTATCAACAGTCAAGGTTTACCACCCCTGTAATCAGTAATTGCTGATGGTACTGATACCATGTAACCTCAAAGGTAGTCTGTGGCCAGATGTGATGCCAAGTGCAAGGGCCTAAGTTGCCCAGTGTGTAGTAGAAGAAATGACTTCACTGGGCCCAGCTGCTTTCCCAGGATAATAGTGCCTTTGGTTGATTTATGCTCCCAGATATTTCCTGTTGTTGGAGTTCAGTGAGTGAATAATGATGCTAAGCAGTTGTTCAGCTGTGAACAAGTCTTCACACTTGATTGTTTTTTAATGTGCAAGGAGGGTAGTAGAAAAGTTTTGGCAGGCTGTCAGATTAATATTTTCTTGCAGCTTTTCATATATAAATTTTATCTAGCCCACTCTTGCCCTGGTGGCAACAATTGAATTATTTCCTGGGGACACTTAAATAGCATTCTCTTAATTGAGTCCTGAAATAATGCATGAGGTTAAAAGGACCAGGAACTTTCATGGATTTTATTTGTGAACCACCAGTTGGACACTTGTAGTGTCTGTGCCATTGCCATCCTGGCAGTCTTCCAGAGAAAGGGAAAGGTGGTGCAAGATGTCACTGCTGAGTCCCTTCTAAAGATGCTGGTGAGCCAGCCCTGTGCTGCTGCTCTGCTGCAGCTTCCCCTGGTGTTAGTCAGGCTATTTTTGCAGCTGGTGATAAGGCCCCTGGCAGCAGAGGCGGGAGGAATGCAGAGGCTTAGCTGCCCTGGTCTCTCCATGTAAGGAGTTTTGGAGCTGTTACCTTTCCAAGAAAGGTAGGGAGAGGCTTAGATATTGCTCCAGAGGGTATAATGCAGCCTTCCCAATTTAAATTTTACCAAATACCAGAGGTTCTCTGGATGACTACAATGGATTAGGAGCATTCAGTTGGTGTCTTTCATATACAACTGGGAATCTAAACTGGGCTTTGCAGTCACCTGAATTCCCTCCAGCTGAGGACATTGCTTGGGGGAAGTAGTGTGAGAGACTCTGTAGAGTACCCAGTCTATACAGTACCTGGTTTAAAAGTGCCATGATTCCAGTTTGTTTCCCCTCTTGGTGACTCTGTTGCTTTCCTCTGATAGCCCAACTGAGCGGGAACGCACGGAACGGCTAATTAAGACCAAGTTAAGGGAAATCATGATGCAAAAAGATTTGGAGAACATTACATCAAAAGAGGTGAGCGGTGAGGGAGCAGCACTGGAAGTGCTGTTGTGCAAACTAGAGTTCTGTACTTTATGCCATGAAGAAAGGCTAGAACGAAAGCTTCACATGGCTTTCTTGTGTCCCTCCTTCCCACCCAGATACGCACGGAGCTGGAGATGCAGATGGTGTGCAACCTGAGGGAGTTCAAAGAGTTCATTGACAACGAAATGATAGTGATCCTTGGGCAGATGGACAGCCCCACACAGATATTTGATCATGTCTTTTTGGTAAGTCTAACAGTGAATTCAAGAGTAAACACTCTGAACGCTTCTCACTATGACTTGGTTGACACAGAGGCCTCTGGAGGAAGTGAAAGGAATTCTGAAGGAGAAATTGGTTGATCCTGGGGTCAGGTACTCCTAAGCAGGACACTAGTGCTACTGAACAAGAGCAGCATGGCTTTTGTTCTGTACTGAACTTGTACTGTACTAAAGTATTTGCTGTACTAAGCCTTGCCACAGAGCACCAGCCAAGCTGCAGACCCTGTCACTAGAGGATAGAAGGGGAAAAGTCTAAATTCTAACTGTTTTTCAGGGATGTTTCCATTGATGTAAGAGCAGTTTTGTGGCTTTAACTGTCCAGGGTACCCACACACCGAGGTCTTGGAGCATACATGTGTTTGAGAAGGGCATAACTACAGCAAAGAGAGAGGGGAGCTGTGTAACGTTCACTAGGAATGATGCTCTTCTAACATGGAAAGCTGAGTTCATGTAATCCAGGAGGAACAGGGGAGCATAATAAAGAATCCTGGAGATAAGTCACTTAAGGAAACATAAACATTTTGCTGTTTAATGTTTTGCTTGCTTAGTTGCCTTCCATTGCTGCTGGGGCCTGTCTAATTACTGCAGCTCTGGTGAGTCAGCGCTCCACTGGATTTCCCAGCCCTGGAGCGACGGACGCAGGTTTGGTTGGGCTGTCTAGCCTATGAGGTTGGCTCAACTTTAAACAAAACCATTCCTCTTGGACCAGCTGGTCTTTCCAAATGGAGAGGGCCTCTCCCAGTCTCCTGAAGCTCAGTGCTGTGGCTCAGAAGGGATGGTCTGTGTTAATGTGAGCACTCCCAGGATATCATGCTGGGGTAGAGCCAGGAAATTTAAAGTACCTACGATGTAATGGATTATTTTTTTTTGCAGACTATGTGTTCTAGGGA